>NC_139981.1:1224270-1226770 GCF_963993115.1 Abramis brama | reverse complement strand
TATGCCTTTCGGGCTTTCCAACAGTCCAGCGGTTTTCCAGGCACTCGTTAATGACGTGTTGAGAGACATGGTTGATCGGTTCATATATGTTTACCTGGATGACATATTGATTTTTTCTTCGTCTCTCCAGGAACACGTTCAACACGTCAGACGAGTGCTCCAGAGATTGTTAGAGAATGGGCTTTTTGTCAAGGCGGAGAAATGCGCGTTTCATGCACAGTCTGTTCCCTTCCTAGGGTACATCATCTCTTCTGAGGGAGTGCGCATGGATCCTGACAAGGTTAAGGCTGTGGTAGATTGGCCAAGTCCAGATTCCCGTAAGGCCCTACAGCGGTTTCTGGGATTCGCCAATTTTTACCGGCGTTTTATTCGCAATTTCAGCCAACTAGTCGCACCTCTGACCGCCTTGACCTCCCCCCGAACGACGTTCAGGTGGTCGAACACTGCCGAGGCAGTGTTCACCAAACTTAAGAGTCGCTTCGTTTCGGCGCCCATTCTTGTCACCCCTGATCCCACACGTCAGTTCGTGGTGGAGGTCGACGCGTCAGAGGTGGGAGTAGGAGCAGTTCTTTCACAACGCGCTTCCTCAGACGACAAGATGCATCCCTGCGCGTTTTTTTCTCATCGACTGTCGCCTGCCGAACGTAATTATGACATTGGTAACAGAGAGTTGTTGGCGGTCAAGTTAGCGTTGGAGGAGTGGCGTCATTGGTTAGAGGGTTCGGGGGTACCCTTTATCGTTTGGACCGATCATAAGAATCTTGAATACATCAGATCTGCTAAAAGACTCAACTCCAGGCAGGCTCGGTGGGCTCTTTTTTTCGGACGTTTTGATTTTGTTCTCTCGTACCGCCCGGGTTCCAAAAACATCAAACCCGATTCTTTATCTCGTATTTTTGATCCTTCCGAACGCCCGGTGACTCCCGAGTGTATTTTACCTGAGAAGATTGTCGTCTCCACTCTAGTATGGGAGGTCGAATCGAGGGTCAAGACAGCCCTAGAAGGGGTAACGCCTCCGCCTGGTTGCCCACCGGGTCGTTTGTTTGTTCCGGAGGGGTTACGGTCCGACGTTATTCGATGGGGTCATTGCTCCAACGTGGCTTGTCATCCAGGAGTAACGCGAACCAGTTTTTTGGTTAAACAACGATTCTGGTGGCCATTAATGGCTCGCGACATTCACGATTTTGTATTGGCTTGTTCAGTCTGTGCCACTGGAAAGACATCTAACCAACCCCCAGATGGGCTACTTCGACCGCTGTCTGTCCCTTCAAGACCCTGGTCCCATATCGCTCTAGATTTTGTCACCGCCCTCCCGCCCTCCAAGGGCATGACGGTTGTTTTAACCGTAGTGGACCGGTTCTCGAAGGCGGCACATTTCATCCCCTTGCCCAAATTACCTTCAGCCAAGGAGACAGCGGTCACAGTCATAGATCACGTCTTTCGGTTACATGGCCTCCCGATGGACGTGGTCTCTGACAGAGGTTCCCAATTCGTATCCAAATTTTGGCGAGAATTTTGTAAGTTACTGGGGGCCACGGTCAGTCTGTCCTCGGGCTATCACCCCCAGAGCAATGGTCAGTCTGAACGAGCCAACCAGGACCTCGAGAGAATGTTGCGATGTTTGGTTGCCAAGAATCCGTCGTCCTGGAGCCAACAGCTTTCTATGGTGGAGTACGCCCACAATTCGTTACCAGTGTCATCCACGGGCCTCTCGCCTTTTAAGTGTAGTTTAGGTTACCAGCCACCAATTTTTCCTAGTCTGGAATCCGAGGTCGCGGTCCCCTCCGCTCACGCATTCGTCCAGAGGTGTCGCCATACTTGGACTAGAGCCCGTGAGACTCTACTCCAAGCAGGGGGGCGCATGAAGGCCAAGGCCGATCGCCACCGGTCAAAGCCTCCCGTTTACGTCGTGGGTCAAAAAGTGTGGCTTTCTACAAAGAATATTCCGCTCCGCTCCGTGTCTAACAAGTTAGCTCCCAAATTCATTGGCCCGTTTCCTGTCACCAAAATTATTAGTCCGGTGACAGTCCGTCTCAAACTCCCTCCTGCGTACAGGAGAATTCATCCCGCCTTCCATGTATCCAAAATCAAGCCTGTGTTTTATTCTCACTTTAATCCGCCTGCCCCGGTTCCCCCCCCGCCGCGACTCGTAGATGGGGAACCAACTTATTCGGTACATCGCATTCTGGACTCGAGACGGAGGGGACGCGGATTTCAGTACTTGGTGGACTGGGAGGGTTACGGTCCGGAGGAGAGAAGTTGGGTACCTGCTAGAGACATTCTGGATCACTCCCTTATCGATGATTACAATCGACAGGTAAGGGTGTCTGGGAACGCCAGGCGGCGTTCCTAGGAGAGGGGGTACTGTCACGGTTCATGAATCGGCTGTCTCATGCTGATGTGTCTGTGTGAATGTAATTGTGTGGGTGTGGTTACTCGTTGTGTTGATTAGTGTCTCCAGCTGTCACCAATCTCAGTTCCCTTTATATGCCCAGTAATT
>NC_139981.1:1214270-1221770 GCF_963993115.1 Abramis brama | reverse complement strand
AGTCGTGGATGATGCTGTCCTCCACGTTCAGGTCTCTCTCCTCCAGTGTGTGGACGGGACGCTGCTCGTGGCTCCAGGACAGGCTGACGGACGGGTCGAGGAACGAGGCTGTGCACTGCAGGGGCAAACGGTCCCCGCGAAACACCAGCTGCCTCTGGGTGGGAATGAGCTGCAGGACGGGCAGCTCCAGCGGTCCGTCTGAAACACACACACACACACACTGATTGAGAACCGGACATAGACATACTAAACTCCACCTGAAACTATTTTGATCAGCATTTCTTTTATAATAATTAGATTCAGCCAAGAAAATACACACAACGTGTGATCGTCAACCAGTGGATCTCTGAGCTGCTGTGAGTGAGTGGAGGCGGGGCTCATTTGCATATTCATAGAACCGCGTATACTAAATGAGGCAAGGGTGTAGAGTTACATTCAATATATTTTAAGGCATGAAGACATTTATTTCAAGGAAAAAACGTTTAAATATGTAATTTTGGTGATCAAAGATGAGTTTTAAAGGATAAAATGATTGACTACAGGGGGACTTTAAAGCTACACTGTGTAGGATTTTCTCCCATCTAGCGGTGAAATTGTTTATGACTACCAACTGAATATTACTTTCTAGCCCCTCTCATTCCGAGGGCGTTTTAACTCCTACGGTGGCCGTATTATTTCAAATCTGCCGGCAGTCGCGAGTAATCTCCCCCTCGCATTCATCACGGTGTCACTGAGTGTAAAACGCGAAAGGCGAAGCTTGAATTTCCAGGTATGTCCCTCTTTGGCTAATGTATTTTCAAGATGGAGGCGCAACATGGCTGCTGCCATTCGAGTGACTCGCTCGTATGTATTCTGAATGGCAGATTCTACGCTTACAAGAATACTTGATTAGTTGGTAGAAGTAATTACACATTAATGAGCACATATACTTTTGAAAGAACAAAGTGTTTTTTTGCTAAGAATCAACTTAAAAAATTACACAGTGTAGCTTTAAGGAAACAGAAGGAAAACGAGCCTTTCCACAACTACCTTTATAATGACCATCTCTGTTTACCCAACTCAAATTCCTCATGACTCAAGACTGAGTCACCATCTGACGGACTCGACTGGATTAAAATAGTCAGACAGTTAGATGGACGCAGCCTGGAACAGAAATTAGATGATGTTGTTCTTCATCTGGCTAAGTTCTTAGCTTTTTATGTTAAGCAAAGTGAAAAGCAAATTAAATTTAGTGTGTGTCTGTGTGTGTGAATGTGTGTGTGTGTGTGAGAGTGAGTGAGTGAGTGAGTGAGTCAGTGAGTGAGTGAGTGAGTGAGTGAGTGAGTGTTTGAGTGTGTGTGAGTGTGTGTGTCTGAGTGTGAGAGTGTGTTAGAGTGAGTGAGTGTTTTAGTGTGTGAGTGTGTGTCTGTGTGTGTGTGAGAGAGAGAGAGTGTGTGTACGTGTGTGTGTGTGTGTGTGTGTGTGTGTGTGTGTGTGTGAGTGTGTGAGTGAGTGTAAAAAAATAATCTTTCTGTTGCAGTTATCAAAACAAGGCTGTTCTATTGACAGTTTTGTTTTATTTCATCGTATAAATTTTACACCTATTAAACATCGCATAAATTTTAAAATATTGCTGATTACTTACAAAGCACTAAATGGTTTAGCTCCACTGTACTTGAGTGAGCTCTTGACGCATTATAGTCCTTCACGTCTATTGCAATCTCAAAATTCCGGCCAGTTGATAATACCTAGAATATCAAAATCGACTGCTGGCGGAACACTTCCTATAACACCTGATGTACTCGTTACTTTATAAGAAGAATGGCATCTACGCTAATGTTGGTCTTTTTGCTTATTCCGAGGTTTACTGTAATCAGCCGGATCCGGGCCGTATCCAGATCAGATGGAGGACCTTCGCCTCGACACGACCACAACGCATGATGTAGTCAGCCGGATCCGGGCCGTATCCAGATCAGATGGAGGACCTTCGCCTCGACACGACCACAACGCATGATGTAGTCAGCCGGATCCGGGCCGTATCCAGATCAGATGGAGGACCTGCACCTCGACACGACCACAACGCATGATGTAGTCAGCCGGATCCGGGCCGTATCCAGATCAGATGGAGGACCTGCACCTCGACACGACCACAACGCATGATGTAGTCAGCCGGATCCGGGCCGTATCCAGATCAGATGGAGGACTTGCGCCTCGACACGACCACAACGCATGATGTAGTCAGATTGTGTCAACTAGACTCTCTCCTGATCCTCAACAAACCCGTCTCCATACTCTAATCTTCAACCAGATGAAACTGGATAATATTCTGAATGTTCCGATCCAATCTGACTTCTGAATCATAATCATACACTGTTCGCTCGTTGGCCAGAGGAGAACTGAGCGACTGAGTCTGGTTTCTCCTAAGCTAGTTTTGAGTTTTGGTTCTTTGCCACTGTCGCCTTTTTCGCCTTTGTTGCCATTGGCTTTTGGCTTGCTTAGTTGGGGACATCTAATATTGAACAATATTATTGATCTGCTGCATTGACACCATTATATGAGAACTGAACTGAGCTGGACTATGACATCAAGGTTTACTCATATATAAATGAACTAAATTAATAACTTTTTTACAACAAAAATGAACCATCGCTGAACTTACTTAAGCTGGACTGTGACGCTATTTTCTTCTGGAAACGAACTTTGTTGCATTATTTTCCTGTTATCTCTGTGAAGCTGCTTTGAAACACTCTGTATTGTAAAAAGCGCTATATACTAAATAAAGGTCACTTGACTTATTTCAGAGGAGATGCAGGAAGCATTTTCAGAACTTTAACTCTCTGACTTCTACACATCTTTCATTCCTTCTTCAGTCGATCTTCACCAAATGAAATGGTTTTGGCCCCTGAGCGGCTCCTCCAGACCGCAGACACACCAGCAGCCGCTTCAGCCATCGGCCCCGGGGCCGCATATATCATTACAGCGGCGTCCTGAGAGACGAGCACCTGATCTGGGCAGAGGGAGTGAGTGTGTGTGTGAGTGTGTGTGTGTGTGTGTGTGAGTGTGTGTGTGTGTGTGTGTGTGAGTGTGTGTTACACTGGGCTTCTGCTCCATCTGCTACTCATCACCACACAGCAGGTAATAACACACAGAAAAGACAAAAAGTGTGTCGAAGAACGAGAGAGAGTCGGAGGAGACTGATCTCACAAAGACTAGTGCTTGCCATTGTTATTGGGAAAAAATAAAATATTTAAAGGACTTGCAACTTGTTTATGCAACTAATGTTGAAGCACTAAAATTACTAAAACTGAAATAAAAAGGAATTAAAGCAAAATAGAAATAAAGAAAATAAAAACTAATAAAAATGACAAAAGCACAGTAAAATTATTAAACCTTTAATTAAACTTAAAACCGAAAAGAAGTCAAATAAATAAGTATAAATAAATAAATAAATTCAAAATATTAATAAATACTATATATACTAAAACTGAAAAGAAAAATGAAGTAAAAGTAAAAAAAGAAATATAACAAATAAATTCAAAATATTTAAAAATATTTAAATCATATTTAAATAATACTAAAACTAACATTAAAATGAAAACTGAAAAAAGAACATAAATAAAATAAATAAAAATGCTAAATATTAATACCTATTATAATAGTATATAAGTAATACTAAAGCTAACATTAAAATAAAATAATAAAATAAATAAAAACTACATTTAAAAATATGAATAAATACTATAATAGTATTTATAATACTAAAGCTGAAAAGAAAAATTAAATATATAAAAATTAAAACTAAACTCAAAATATCAATAAATACTATAATAGTGTATAAATGACACAAAAATGACAATGACCTACAGTGAAGCTTCTCTGAACCTGTAAATCCTTAAATGTAGTTAAACTAAAGATTTTGGAAAGTTAATCTAATGAATTGCATTAATCTTGAACAGATATATAAATATAACTAATACAATTAGCAAATGAATCTTTTTTGAAGCTGTTCACTGAACGAAACCCTCTGAGCGAACCGATTCACTAAAATGAATCATATAGATTCTCTGATATACAGACATGAATCAGTAGAGATGTCTTAAATGAAGACTGTGATAAATGTCCCAGGAGCGCTTCTGTTAGTGATCTTACGTTTCAGATCATACTTATACACATCATAATGAGTGTTAAACTGAGCCTCGGGATGAGTTTCAGTGCGCTACTGTGAAAATAACTGCGGTACGTCTGTAAAAGAAGATTCCAGCTGTGCCAGAAATCACGAGCACACTCTGCAGAGCGCGTAATGCTGGCAAAACATGACAATTCAGTTAAACTGCATGAAATAAAGCATAAGCCACAAGAGGCCATGAGATTCTGACACTTAAAACAGCACATCTGTCAGAATGTGGAGCACAAAAAGCATGATAAAGCATCTATCTAATGTATTTTTTTTTTAATATTAACATTTATTTACACTATATAGTTGGCTATATATTATATTTTACAATGACTATGCACAAGGTTCATCCAAAAATATCTTAGAGTTGGAACTGTTTTCTTACATTGCATTTTTGTCCATTCATCAATGCATATTTACCAGCTATGCAAATGAGGCTTGCATGCTAAAATAACACATGCATAATTCATTCTTACAAAAAAAGTAGGCATGTTTGTACATTAATATATATATATATATATATATATATTATTATTATTCTAAAAATGCAAAATGTGAAAAAAACACGACCACAAAATAAATACTTTACTTTTTATTTTATTTATAAAAAATAAATCTTCCTGTTGCAGTCTATATATACTTTAAACTCTGCAAACTTCAGCTATGCAAATGATGCTTATTGTGAATTGAATTGGGTTTGTGGTTTGCCTGATTTTCATTTAGTGAATCTGAGTGAATTGCATGCTAAAATAACACACACAACACATGCAAAGTGTGCATGATTCATTCTCACGCTAAACATTCTTGCTAATAAAAATGTTTGTGCAATAATAATATATATTTTTAATTCTAAAAATGCAAAATGTGAAAAAATAAATAAAGGTTTGTAACTGTAAAATTTAAATAAATAACTGCTTTTAATTTGTTATAATTTAATTTAATTCATTAAAATAAATCTATCAGTTGCAGTCCATATAACATTTTCTGCATGCAGTATTCGCTTTAACTGGCAATAAGAGTTTAGAGTTGGATCTCTACAATCAGTAAACTTTTGTCTATCGGTCAATGCAAATGAGGCTTATTCTGAATCGAATCGGATTAACAGAAAAGTCTTTGTGCATCTCCTGTTTTCATGATTCCTTTAGTGAATTGCATGCTATAATAATGCAGGTATAATAATTGAATAATTGAATAACTGAATAATTCATTCTTACTAACTTCCAGATCATTCAAGATAATAAAAAGCACCTGTTTATATTATTTTAGTATTGCAGAGTAATGTTGTGCCGGTGTTTTACCGCAGGTGAGCTGGTGTTCCTGAAGGCTGAGGAGCTCCAGGCCATGAAGACGGCTCGGATACACACACACGGATTCGTTCCCCACACGCACGGACTGAATCCTGAGCCATGACACCAACCACTGAAGCTGACAATCACAGAACAGAGAGTCTGTGCCCATGCTCCTGGAAAACAGCGTTCATATTCAGTCTTATTATCGCTTTAATGCAATAACACTAACAATGACACAGTTATTGAACTGAACTGAATCAGCTTTGAACTGAATTGATCTGAATAATGAAACTAATGTCTTGTTAGAGCTGATTTACAGCTGAAATTATCTTTGTTTTATAATTAATGCATTTTATAACATTAACATATTAAGAAACAACTTAATGTGAAGCTGCTTTGAAACGATCTGTATTGCATGAAGCGCTATAGAAATAAATGTGACTTGACTTGTGCAAACAGAAACATGAACGTTCAGCACCACGTTATTACACAATCAAAAGGTCATATCATACATTTAAAATCATTAATTTCCCCCCTGAAGTCCAAATATGGTGTTAATCACGTTTTACTTATATACTCATTAGTTCTGCTGTTTAAAGGGGTGGTATAATACCCTTTTTACAAGATGTAAAATAAGTCTCTGATGTCTCCAGAGTGTGTGTGTGTAGTTTTAGCTCTAAATACCCCACAGATATTTTTATATAGCATGTTAAAGTTGTCACTTTTTGAGGGTGAGCAAAAACACACTGTTTTTAAGTCTGTATCTTTAAATGCAAATGAGCTGCTGCTCTCGGCACAGGGGGCGGAGCTTCAAGGGCTTGTGTTCTTTTACCTCACACACACATGCACTGAAAATTTTAAAAACTTTTAGCCTTTTATGTTCAAACCGGAGTCATTTCTGAATGGTTAGTTGATGAATTAATGAAGCTGATGTGTAGTTATCTTCTAGTCATTGATTAGCATATTCTGTCTTGATAATCTAACATTACACACTAACTAAAGTTAGAAAAGTCAAATCATAATCAGCCACCCCTTTAATAATAATAGCATTCTACAAAACATCTTGTAAAACTTTCTGATCACTTTTTCCTTCAAAGTTGAAAAATTTAATTTATGTAAAAAAAATATAATATTTTAAAAAAAATTTTTTAATAAAAAATAATATTTATGAATAAAGCAGCTTTTCATGTGTTCCAGAGAATAAAAACGGTCAAATTGAGCTAAATAAATGTAATAAATGACTTGCAGTTTAGAGACAATGTGCTCGGACAAACTTACTAGTAACCAATCATATGAGTCAATTATTAGTCACATGACTCAACGCGTACAGGAATAAATGAGCAGGTCTTCTTATCTCATGAAAAAGAAAGTCATCTAAGTAATGTGCATTTTTATTCATATCTTTATGGGGGGGTTTTATGCACCATCCCAACATTAGCATAGACATATGTGGATGGGAACACTCATTTTTACAGTTTAGCTTCAGTAAATGTTTGTCTTGGATTGGGAAGAAAGTGTTGAGCTCTAAAACAGTAGTTCTTCATCGTACAGTGACGGATCGCACTCCTCATATCATGACCCATTTTAACAGATTTACATGTACAAAGTATAGAGTGCAAATCTTACAACGCTCGGAGGGAAGGAGTGTGTGTGAAAAGCCCCTCCGCCTCCGGCAGTGTGGAGAAGATATTCCCAGACAGATTCCTGAAACACACACAAACCTCAGCTGACATTTCAGAGGCATTAAAACACAACTAGAACATCAATTATTAGTGATAAACGGCTCCCAGTGCTAAACAGAGAGAGAGAGAGAGAGAGAGAGAGAGAGAGAGAGAGAGAGAGAGAGAGAGAGAGAGAGAGAGAGAGAGAGAGAGAGAGAGAGAGAGAGAGAGAGAGAGAGAGAGAGAGAGAGAGAATTTGAATTTTGAAAGAGACTTTATTACAATTTTTTTCACATGAACCATTTTTTCAACAAAACAACATTTACCATTTTACATTTACCTTTTATACCACAAAGAAAACCAAAATAAACAAAAAACAAACAAAAATTCTACATTA
>NC_139981.1:1197500-1214070 GCF_963993115.1 Abramis brama | reverse complement strand
TATATTTAAGTACTGAATAATAATTAACTACATGTACTTACTATAGGATTAGGGTTTGGTTGAGGGTTAGTTGCATGTAATTATGCATATTTTACTGTTATTACTATGGTAACTACATGTAACATATGTAACAATGACACTGTAAAATAAAGTTTAACCGAAGAGTGTTTGCATGCCATCTTTCAAACAATTCATACGCAATATTTCATGGTCTTAAAAGTGCTGAAAATCTGATACATGAATATGTTGATCGTGCCATAAACACAAATGCCATGCATACTTAAAAATGATTTGCATTATTAGGGCTCCTTTAAAACCACTCGAGCAATGAAAGAGCAACTGCTATCCGCATCCATAAACGGATTTATCATCTGAAGAGACGGGACCCTTGAGGAAAATAAGGGTTAAGTGTTTTAGGAGCCGACTCTAATCTTAGTAACTCGCCAATTACTCCTACTTGAGACTGAACCCACGACCGGCGCAGATCCTGAACGTCTGGCGACCGCAGCCAACAAACCGTCCATTCAATGAAGATACGTGAAGCGTAACTCGGTGATTTTATGTCTCGTGTGTGTGTGTGTGTGTGTGTGTTTGGATCTCCAGGTGTGTGTGCTGTGCTTGTGTGTGTGGTTTCATGCCCGCTGTAATGAGAAACATACACTGCTGTGGTGCAGTGGGAGCGGTGCAGTTCTGCGCTGTAATCATCGGTTGCGAGCTCTTAAATTAGACCAGCCGCTTAAATTATACGCGTTCAGAATCCTGGCACACACACATCCACAATCAGCCGCTCAAATCCACCAATCAGTGTCACATTAAACCGTCCGCACGGCTCCCGTTCTGAAGAAAGCCTCTTCAAAACTGAATGAACCTTCAGATCGACTCCGGCGCTGATTCTGAAGGGTGATGCATAAAGATGTGACCTAATATTCACAAACGGGGATCAAATGTAAAAGTTTGAGAACACAGAGTTTAAAAACACGGAACGTTCTCAGAAGTTCCGAACAAACGTTCTTCCAGTAAAAGTATAGTCTGTAATAATGTTCTCAAAGCTTTGCTAATGGAATGTTTTTATCTGAAACTTTCAGTTGGACGATTTTTAAATGTTTCGGAATCTTCAGAGAAGATTCAAAAGTAACATTCCAAAATGATCAAAGGAAACGTTCCCTTAAAGGGAGACTTCACCGATCAAGCTAGGTTAAATCTAGGTTTACGGTGTGTGTCCACTGGCACGGTGCGAGCGGAGTTTATGCTGGATTTAGTGCGTAAATCATTTTGTTTACAAATTAGACGCTTTGCAGTTGTTATATATATGTTAAAGATTTTATTTTGGATGTGTTCATTGTGATTATTGGCTGGGTTTATAAAAGTTTATACAATTGAAAGGATATCTTTGCTTGGTGCATTTGGAAACAAAGCTTGTCGCGTGCATCTCTGATGATTATAATGTCCGTGTGCTGAAAAAAACTTAGATTAAACACACTCGCAACAGACACACCCCAAAGCGGAGGCGTTATAGCGTTGCCAGCGGCACTGAGCGGAGTTTTGCCGCTGTAGTGGACACGCACCGTTATACTCGATGCGTCCGCACGAGCGCGAAGGTGCGCGCGGCAAAAATGCGGTGTGGGCGGCCGTGCGCGTTGGGACCCCATTTCGCTTGGCGGTGTGCACGGCTTTTTTTGTAACAGCGCGCGCGGCTCCGCATCCCAAGATGAACGACTTTGAGCCGAATCTGGCTGAGCTCGAACTTCTCACCACACCGGCACCCAGTTTGCACATCTAAATTAGTTGCTTACATTTAAAAAAATAGCATACAAAGTATTTTTAATGAACATAAAGGTCCATGTTTAATAAAAATGCTCACGAAACTTAATGAAATGTTTAGTGAAATTAGAAAATATTTAAGAGATTGTTAATTTAGTTATATTGTATTCACGTTCTAGAGCTAGATTCCGCGTCCAGGGATCGGGTTGTCTAGGCCCCCGCCTTCGACTGCCGCCCGATCCACTTAGCACCGGCCCCTTACGGTCCCTCCTGCAAGAGGTTTGGGAACCACACGATTTCATCTCTGCTCTTTGCGGATGATGTTGTCGTGCTGGCCCCTTCAGACCAGGACCTCCAGCATGCACTGGGACGGTTTGCAGCCGAGTGTGAAGCGGCTGGGATGAGAATCAGCACCTCCAAATCCGAGGCCATGGTTCTCAGTCGGAAAAGGGTGGCTTGCCCGCTTCAGGTTGGTGGAGAGTTCCTGCCTCAAGTGGAGGAGTTCAAGTATCTTGGGGTCTTGTTCACGAGTGAGGGAAGGATGGAACGGGAGATTGACAGACGGATCGGTGCAGCTTCTGCAGTAATGCGGTCCCTGTACCGGTCCGTCGTGGTGAAGAAAGAGCTGAGCCGCAAGGTGAATCTCTCGATTTACCGGTCAATCTACGTTCCTACTCTCACCTATGGTCATGAGCTGTGGGTCATGACCGAAAGGACAAGATCCCGGATACAAGCGGCCGAAATGAGCTTTCTCCGCAGGGTGGCTGGGCGATCCCTTAGAGATAGGGTGAGAAGCTCGGTCACTCGGGAGGAGCTCAGAGTAGAGCCGCTGCTCCTCCACATCGAGAGGGGTCAGCTGAGGTGGCTCGGGCATCTGTTCCGGATGCCTCCTGGACGCCTTCCCGGGAAGGTGTTCCAGGCATGTCCCACCGGGAGGAGACCCTGGGGAAGACCTAGGACACGCTGGAGGGACTATGTCTCCCGGCTGGCCTGGGAACGCCTCGGTGTCCCCCCGGAAAAGCTGGAGGAAGTGTCTAGGGAGAGGGAAGTCTGGGCATCCCTTCTTAGACTGCTGCCCCCGCGACCCGGTCCCGGATAAGCGGAAGAAGATGGATGGATGGATGGATGGATGGATGGTATTCACGTTCTCATATCCATATATTTTGTTCTAATGTCACGAGTAATAATCTCAGGGTGTACTGGATTTTACACGATTCTTTTTGTAGTGTGGTAATATTGGTGGTGATGTACTAAAATAAACATTGTCACGTGTGGACCTTTCTTCTTCTCACCTCTGATTCCTGATGGTTTAGAGGACAATTACTTGAGTCGCCCCTGTCGTTTCACAGAATAGTACAACAGCGAGCGCGTCGAGTGTAAACGCCTCGTCCGTTTGGGGAGGTGCGCGCGCAGTCAGCGGAGACTGACTAGGCGAAAGTATAAACAAGGCTTTAGCATTAAGGTGATGATACACAGGGCAACTTTTTGAGCAATGTTGCCGTCAACGGGCAGCCAGATGCGACACAGGGCCCACGACTGATCTAAATTATCCAGATAGAAATGTATTGCCTATTTTCAATGGGAAAGTGCCCAAGCAACAATTGTCATTTAGCTCATCAGAGGCTTTTGTGTCCAGAGGCGAGAGACTCCAGCCAGTAGGAGGCGCTCGTCCCGCATGTCCTCAACCCGTCCATAGGGGGAGCTCACTCACAGAATGTACAAATAGTGTCAGCCATCTTTTTTTGAAGCTAAGCTAACAGGCTCTTGCTCTGTGGAGAAAGTGGAGTAGTAAGGGTGACCATACGTCCTCTTTTTCCCGGACATGTCCGGCCGGGATTTCGAGATCGCCCAAAATGTCCGGGATTCACCTTTGCTTTCTATAGTCGCCATTCATTATGGTCTATCCTGATTTCTTTGAGGGGAGAGTCTATGGACGGGTAAATGTATGTTTTTTTAGATCTTTCCATCTAATGGATGAAATAAGCTCAGGCAATTTACATATGAACACGACCAGAGACGACTGAGAAACATACGGAGAGCAGCAGCTTTAGTTTCTGCTCTGACAGCCGAAGTCCAGCCGAACACTGAGTGTGTGTGTTAGAAATCAGGAATGCTGAGAGAACATTGAGCTTGGAACGTTTTTCCTCTTCAAACCAAACTTGGGTCTTCAGCCGAGAGTTTAAATCCTGTGTGTCTAGCGCTCTTCCCATGATGTTTACGTAGTAGTCAGAGAGCAAGCGTCTTTTGTGTCTGTTCGAACACATTCGATCACATGAGCATTTACACTGTGAAAGCAATCCGGTCCAATGTGTTTCCAACTACCCCTGGAAGTGTGTGAAAGTGGACGAGCTCAAAACGTTTTACACCCCGTTTACACCCGTGTTTAGCGTTGTCCACTTGTGAGTCGATCGAGCAAAGCACATCTTAACACCAGGAGTAAACAGGGCCGTAGAAACGTTCATAGACACATTGCAGCATCTAGAAAACATGTTGATCGGGTTCTTATGCGAATTTCCGAGGTCATAATCATACTTACAATCTCTTCAGAGCCGTCAGTCCATGAAACGCACCGGGAGCGATTCTGCTAATGAGATTACTTCTGAGATCCCTAAAAACAGAGAGAGAGAGGGAGAGAGGGAGAGAGAGAGAGAGGGAGAGAGAGAGAGGGAGAGGGAGAGGGAGAGAGAGAGATACAGAGAGAGAGAGAGAGAGGGAGAGATACAGAGAGAGAGAGAGAGAGAGGGAGAGATACAGAGAGAGAGAGAGAGAGAGAGAGAGAGATACAGAGAGAGAGGGGGGGGGGAGAGAGAGAGGGAGAGAGAGAGATACAGAGAGAGGGGGGGGGGAGGGAGATAATTGACAAAGTAGTCAATCTATGAGAATGAGATTGTAGTCAATCTACAAAAAATTGTGGTCAGTAAGATTTTTTTTTAAAGAAATTAATATTTTATTCAGCATGCACAAATTAAATTGATCAAAAGTGACCATAAATACATTCATAATGCCACAAAAAAAAAAAAAAAATCAAATAAATGATTTCTGAAGGATCATGTGACACTGAAGACTGGAGTAATGATGCTGAAAATTCAGCTTTGATCACAGGAATAAATTACACTTTACTGTATATTCACATAGAAAACAGATGATTTACACTGGAATAATATTTTGTAGTATTACCCCAAAGTAGTGTGTGAAATTTTATATATATATATTTTTTCTTGCAATTTGGTATTTAAAAATACCATTTATGTTTTTATGCACAACAAATAAAACATAGAAAAAAACGTTTTCATGGAATTCTATATAGAACTCTAGGGTTCTTGACTTTAAAGGACTCTTAATGCCCAAAAGGTTCTTTATAAGGAGAAATGTATTAAATGATCGCATAATACTTTCATGTTTAATAGATTGTTTAAACTGATGAAATAGGTGTGTCAAGTACATTTACTGAATAAAGATAATTATTTTATAATTTAAATATTTTTTTAATTATTTTATTTTATTATTATTATTATTTTATGATTTAAAAATAAATGAAGTCTGATGAATAAAAATGTAATTTAAATGAAAAATGAATTAAAATGTATTAATTAAAACTAAGTCATAAAATGATGGAAGGTTCTCCATATGAAGCGCCTGACGGAACCATTTAAGGTTCCATATGGAACTTTTCTTTTTAAACTGTCGTGCGTTCAGTTCAGTTCTGACAGACCGTCTCAAACCAAGCGCACTAAAAATACACGAGTCGATATCACGACATCTCCTGGCTTTCCTCTGAGGCCAACACAAACTTCCTGAAATTGTGTGTCAGGGTTTCCCGTGTCTGAGGGGAGTGACAGGAGAGCCTCCACATGTCTCTACACAATGAGTCCGGCACACACACACACACACACACGTCTGCGGACAAACCCTGCAGGAAAAAAGTCACAAAACAGACTTTTGACCTTTTATAATCCGTCTTTCTTGGAAGATCGGAGGCCTTCTGTTTTCCTGCTGGATTATTTGTGCAAAAACTGGATGTTTTTAGAAGCTTTTCAAGAACTACACCCTCAACATGCACTTCAGATCATTATAAATCACACTTCTCATCACTTCTGGATTGATTAAATGTGGTTAATGTGAAATATTTAACGCTCGAGTGTGACGGTCATTACTGCTGATGAACGGCTTCTGTCCGGCTCAAATGGTGTGTGACTCCAGTGAAACGGTGAGTTTGGAAACACTTGTTCAGCACCATTAAACGTTTCCGTTCATCCCACTTGTTTCCGGAGTTTGAAGGAAAAAAGAGTTTGCATGCCATCGTTTAAAAAATTAATATGCAATATTTCATGGTCTTAAAAGTGCTATGAATCATCTGATATATGCATATGTTGATCAAGCGTAAACACAAATGCCATGCATACTTGTAAATTAATGCAAATTATTTGCATTATTCGGGTTCCTTTAATTCATTTAACTCAGAATAGCAAAAATCTGCACAAATGTTCTTCTTCCTCACAAATATATATAAAATCTAAATAAAATTAAATTAAAATGAAGTGAGTTTTGGCTTAAAACAATAAAAATATCTGTCCGTGGGTGAGAAAAATAAACAGGAAAAACAAGATTTTTCTGACCTCACTGACAGATTTTTGTTTCTTGTTTTAAGCATATTGTTTGGAAAAGCAAGATATATATGCATGTTTATTCATTCATTTTTTTTTATTTGGAATACAAATCAAAAATACTAAATAAGAAAATCTTAAATATAAATAAAAAATAAAATTACATGAATAGCATAAAGTCACTTAATGTTTTGTGGGGGGAGGGAAGTCATTTTGCTTCTTAGTTATATGCATATTTATTCATTCATTATTTTAGATATTTGTAATGGAAAACAAAACAAAAATACTAAATAATAAAGTCTTTTTTTTAAAAAACATTATATGAAAAAAAAAAAAATAGTTTTAAGCATAAAGTCACTTCATATTTTTGGGAAAGCATTTAATATCTTAAGTAATTTTGCGTCTCAATTACATGCATATTTATTCAATTATTTTTAAATATTTGTACCGGAAAAAAAACTAAAATACTAAATATGAAAATCATTTAAAAAAATAAAAAATAAAATAAAATTAAGTTTAACTATGCTTAAAACAATTGATTTTTTTATTTTTGAAAAAAAGCAAGAATTAATATCTTATCTCACTAATATCTTAGTGATTTCACTTCTTAATTATATCCATATTTATTAATTCATTATTTTAGATATTTGTAATGGAAACAAAACAAAAATACTAAATAAGATTTTCTTTTTTTTAAATCATAAATTGTATTAAGCATAAAGTCACTTAATTTAGATTTTTCTTTTCAGAAAACAAGACTTCATTTCTTAAGACATTTTCCTTAATTAAATGTATCTTTATTTATAAATATCTTTGCACCGTAAGAGACTTTATGAGCGGGTCATGTGACCGCTGTGACGTTTCTCAGATTAAACATCTAGATGCTCTCCTCGTGTCTATCCTGGAGTCACACTCCTGTAATGATCTCTCCTGAAGCCCTTCAGCCGGAGCTCGCATGACACTAATGTCTACGTTTATATCCTAACATGTGTAGGCCTTTCAGAAACGTGTTTCTTCAAGACGATTAATGGAGCGTACACGAGTGGATTAACCAGAACTAACAAACAGCAGACGCTGTGGAAGAGCTTGACAGAGAGCAGAGCTGAGAGTTTTAATGATTTCACTGAAACACACGTCATGTTGAGACTGTGGAGAAACACTAAATCTGAATGTGCTTCTGTGAAGTGTCATATCACATCCAGTACAGCATAGAAACACAGAGAGAGAAACAGCGAGCGCATTCAAACGCTGCTTCAACTACCAATGGGAAAGATGGATCACAAAGGGGGCGTGGCTACAGGAGCCAGCTGAACTCTGATTGGCCCCTACAGTGATTCGTTACAAAAATGAGCGGCTAAATGGTTTTAAACAGTTTTTAAGAAGGCTAAATTATGACAAGAGACTTGTAAATGTCTCTTATTGGGCTGATTAAAAAAAAGTAATTAAATTAAAGATGAAGTGCTTAAATTGATTGAAACTTTGATCTCGAACTTTTGAATGCAAGTGAATCAAGGTTTCCACAAAAATATGAATCAACTCAACTGTTTTAACATTGATAATAATCATAAATGTTTCTTGAATCATCATATTAGAGTGATTTCTGAAGGATCATGTGACACTGAAGACTGGAGTAATGATGCTGAAAATTCAGCTTTGATCACAGGAATAAATTACACTTTACTGTATATTCACATAGAAAACGACTGATTTGCATTGCAATAATATTCCAAAATGTTTACTGTATTTACTGTATTTTTAATTAAATTAATGCAGCCTTGATGAGCAGAAGAGACTTCTTTTCTATCAAAAACATTTTAAAAACCATACCAAAATTTTGCATGCTATTTTTACTGTATTTTGGAAATTTTTTACTGTATTTTTGATCAAATAAATGCATCCTTGCTGAGCAGAAGAGACTTAAATGTTCTTAAAATGTTCTACAATATGTCTTTAATAACTGTTTCTCTGTGACAGCGACGAGATTAAATGGAGAGCAAGTGGAGTTTAAGTTCCTTCTCAAACGTTGCAGCAAAAACCTCAACAATCTCTCATAATGTGCTCAGACTTGCCAAGATACACCAAGTCTGCAATCAAATATGAACATTTCTCATCATATTCTCAAAATGCCGCTGCTATTGACATTTATTAAAGCTCTTTCACTGTATTCTTACTGGGGAACTTTTAGGAGAAAGTTTGTTCATGAAAACTCTCCAAAGAACTTCCTGAAGTAAATGAGCAGACGGTAAACAATAAAGGTTTCCTCTGGGAGAGTAAAGCGAAACGCTCAGTCAATGGCTCGAGCGCTGAAAGGGCTTTTATTGTGTAACGATGCGCAGTTACTGGTAATGACGGCGACGCTGAGCGAGATCGGGGTCAGCGCTCCGGTGTGTGTCCCGCTGACTGAGCCAGATCTCATCAGTCTGACTGTGGCTGAATAAAGATGCTATTCAGAGACAAAGAGACACACACACACACACACACACACACACACACACACACAGACACACACTCTCTCTCTCTCACACACACACACACATACTCTCACACACACACACACACACACACACACACACACACACACAGACACGCACACTCTCTCTCTCACACACACACACACACACACACACACAGACAGACACAGACACACACTCTCTCTCTCACACACACACACACACACACACATACTCACACACACACACACACACACACACACACACACACACACACACACACACACAGACACGCACACTCTCTCTCTCACACACACACACACACACACACACACACACAGACAGACACAGACACACACTCTCTCTCTCACACACACACACACACATACTCACACACACACACACACACACACTCTCTCTCTCTCACACACACACACACACACACACACACACACACACACACACACAGACACAGACACACACTCTCTCTCTCACACACACACACACACACACATACTCACACACACACACACACACACACACACTCTCTCTCTCTCACACACACACACACACACACACACACACACACACATACACACACACACACACACACACACACAGACACAGACACAGACACAGACACAGACACACACTCTCTCTCTCTCTCTCTCTCTCTCACACACACACACACACACACACACAGACACAGACACACACTCTCTCTCTCACACACACACAAACACACACACACACACACACTCTCTCTCTCTCTCTCTCTCACACACACACACACACACACATGCCAGTGTAATGCCAGTGTAATGGGGAGCGCGGGGCACAGCCTAACGCGGGGTTAAATAACAGATCTTTCACACAGTTAGTCAGGGTCAGGTTGTGTTTCGCTCTTCCTCTCGCTGCCAGAACACGCTCTCCCGCAGATTTGAGGAGAGTTCTGATAAGATTTGGTGAAGATTCTGGACGAAGAGTGTTTTGACACCATGCAAGTACATTTTTTCATCATACGTTTTTTTGGCTTCTGAGTTGTGTGTGTACGTCACCACATCTAACTGTATATTCCCGTAATCACTAAAACAGCACAACTCCTAGAAACTGTTAGCTAGGCTTAAACTGTGTTTTACACACAATGTTACAGCCGCAAGTGTACAGCGATGATGACATGAGAACAGGGAGCCACACAACCTATCAGGTTTGAGCATTTATTTATATATTTATTTTGCCACATTTAACTTTGTTGGACTTTCACAAACAATGTTGGAATTTAAATGTCAAAGTATGATTTTTTTCACATTTGTTAACTATGCATTGATCACTTGTTTATTTATTAAAAAGCCTGTTTTTCATGCAATAAACCCTTTAAAATGTGATTTTGAGCTTATTACTGTTATTATTAATAATAATAATGTTGCATGCAGCGGCCACACACAAATATAATTCAATAGCAATTACAATATTTGATGATTTTATTTATTTATTGCAAAACTGTGCAGCCATTTCATATATCTCTATCCATGATATTGATCCATAATAGAAGGATGTTTGGATGAGGGATGTATGGATATCTATCTATACAGATGTACAAACAATATCAAACTATACAGATAAAATAGTCCTGAATTATGTGTGTTACACACAAGTGTTACAACTAACCCTCTGTCTGTTACAGTTAGCCCCGCATATGGGCTAAGTTGTAACATTTGCACTTCTGTCACTTTCAGTGCAACTGTACGATAATGGAAGGTCCTAGAAAAAACGTTAAGTGTTAATTTGTAGCAGAGATGTGTTAACTAACTGTTAACTAAATTAAGTTGTGATCTAACTTAATTATTTTTTCAATAATTGAGCCAAAACCAAGGTTAGGTTGTGCCCCGCGCTCCTCTACCCATGTCATTATACAAATATCTGTCCTCATAAATCACAAAAACAAACACACACACCCAGGGGTGTCATGCAAGCCAAAATTCTGGGGGGGCACAATCTGAGACTTTGCAATTGTTTTCTGACGGGTGATATGGATCATGTTAGGAGGGGTCAGGGGGTTTCTCCCCCTGAAAATTTTTAAATTCTGGCTGCTAAACATACCATTTCAATGCAGTTTGGGAGGGACAGAAATACCTTAACGGAGCTAGCAGCAACCCTCCTCTATCTGAGGACTAAGTTAAAGTATCTATTTTGTAAGTTTATGTAAAAGACAGGTTGATGAAAGAACTGTAAGCTCAAATTCAAAAGCTTTTGAAGTCTACTTCATTAAAGCATGTTTACACACACACTTACTGTACACAGGCCTACTACACATGATTTTAAAAACAGTACCTTTGCAGTTTTTATGTTATGATTTTAAATTGGTATGTGACCTAAGAACGATCTTACATTAAAGGTACATAAAGGTGCTGAGGTCTGACTTTGTGGTGCTCTGAAATTAAGTTATTTTAATGCCTTGATAACGTTAGGTTGGATTTTGCAGTTAGCCCAGGGCCAGCCCGAGGCATAAGCGAACTAAGCGGCTGCTTGGGGCCCCCTCGCCACCAGGGGGCCCCCAAGTGAGTTGTTTTTTTTTTTTTTTTTTTTTTTTTACATATTAATTAAATTAAACAACTGACATAAATGAATGAATGGATTAATAATTCAAGACAACAAAATTCTGATTTCATGATCAATATACCTGCCTACAACTGCTGCTGTGTCTGCCAGTGTTTGAGTGATGCGCATAACCTCGCGTGCATAGACAATTCGTGCGCAGTCACAGTAATGTTATCACAAAAATTTGATTTGACCAATGATTTATCCTTTAAATTTAATGATATTCAGAACAGAACAAGAATTAAAAAAAAAACTATAAACAAGCCAAAACAAAATAATTTAAAGCGAAAGTGAAAGCGGCGTTGGGCTCACGTATCTCTCTCATTAGAATCAAAATGTTTCAACATTCGCGATGGATTTGGATGGTAAACTATTCTTTATTATAGGCTTCTATGTACTTCACCCACGTTCCAATATCGAGGGAAAAAAATCATTCTCTTCACATGCGCAAAAATGTGCTTGGAAACATCACAGTGGAACAGTGCTTTCGCTGAATGATACGAATTGTAGGCTACTACTGACCATTTAAACAGAGCATTGTAATTTTCATATGTTAGGTTCAGGTTGACTATTTTATTATTATATTTTATTACGGCTATAACAGGCTGCGATGTCAAGATTGCAATGCTGGAATATGTTGTGTGTATGTGTGTGTGTGTGTGTGTGTGTGTGTGTGTGTGTGTGAGGCGCGGGCGCGATCGAACAGTGGAAACATAAAAACATACTCCGTCATGTTCATACAAGACATCATTCAAACTGCAAAGTGTTGCAAAATGTTGGAGGATATTTTGCAAATAATTTATTTAATATGTTTTGTGACAGTTTGTTTTCAAAGAGTTAGTAAAAGAGTAAAGAAAAAGTTAAAACATTTTTATTTAAGTATCTATTTTTTATTAAGTATTTATTTTGTATTAATACATAACCTCATTGTATTAATTTATAATATAACATTATAGAGTGACATTGTGTCAATAATCGTCAAGCACAGGTGACTCCGCGTGGTGGGAGGGGGCCCCCAAATCAAATTCTGCTTAGGGCCCCCAAAAGGCTCGGGCCGCCACTGAGTTAGCCTACAACAAATTTAACACCCTCGTTTCTATGAAACTGAAAACAATTGAACCAGCTGGAGACTTTGACACAAGACAAAACAGAACAGATGTTTGAAAACCGATCAGATAACGTTACTATGGCTTTGTATGGCAGTAACGTTAGCCAACTAGTTTACGGTTAGACTAGGCTAGCTATCGATAACGTTACACTGACACAACTTAAGTTAATGCTCTGAATTCGCAGCTAATATCAAATCCATAACTTTTTGATCAAGTTAAAATTTCCAGGTCAACCACAAATAATCCCACTACCTTTTAATATCATCCAATAACTAATTCAATGCCGATTTGTTGCTTTGCCCATTTACCACTTCAAGACCATCTGTAAAACATTGCCAGCTCAACGTGCGAGACGAGTGAGTTGCTTGAACATACACAGCAAAGATTCTAGAGCACTACGCGATTAGATATACACAGACACCATATTAGGAAAAAGGGGCGGGCTGATGCTGACCGATTTATTACACATCCAGAAGAATACATTTGAGTCGTTAGGCTCTGATATATTATGGAGCATAATAGGAATAAAGTTGTGACAAAAAAATTATCAGGGAGGAAAAATCTGAGGGGGCACGTGCCCCCTCACTTTGAATGGGCATGACGCCACTGCACACACCACACACACACACACACACGCACAGGAAACCGAGCTGATGTAAAAGGTCACGCTGTGACATCACTGTCTGAAAGTCCACTTCCTGTTCCAGTTTCCGTCCAATAATAGAGCTGGCGTTATAAGGATCTCTCAGAGGAACTGCTGGAGTCGAGCGCCAGATCTGTGTGTGACTGATGACCTGTGATCTAGCGCTGGCTCTCAGGCCCAAACGCGCTGGTTCACCGCTAACTCAACGAGCGCACAGGAAGACGGGGAATGATGTAAAACGCTCATG
Organism: Abramis brama; assembly: GCF_963993115.1. Taxonomy (NCBI): domain Eukaryota; kingdom Metazoa; phylum Chordata; class Actinopteri; order Cypriniformes; family Leuciscidae; genus Abramis; species Abramis brama. The sequence goes on along the minus strand of NC_139981.1, from coordinate 1,200,658 downwards.
CATGTGATCGTGGATTTCTGTTGTTGACATTTGAAACTCAATTCAGGATAGAGTCCTGATAGCTAAAGTCAACATGCTAAGAGCGCTAGCAAATGTTGGCAAGTTCCCTGCAAATGTTGATTTATTTTGCTGGGATTTATGCCAATTAGCCTTTTGGACAATACAATACAGTAAGGATGGATGGATGGATGGATGGATGGATGGATGGATGGATGGATGGATGGATGGATGGAAGATGGATGGATGGATGAAAGATGGATGGATGGATGGATGGATGGAAGATGGATGGATGGATGGAAGATGGATGGATGGATGGATGGATGGATGGATGGATGGATGGATGGATGGATGGATGGATGGATGGATGGAAGATGGATGGATGGATGAAAGATGGATGGATGGATGGATGGATGGAAGATGGATGGATGGATGGAAGATGGATGGATGGATGGATGGATGGATGGATGGATGGATGGATGGATGGATGGAAGATGGATGGATGGATGGATGGATGGATGGATGGAAGATGGATGGATGGATGGATGGAAGATGGATGGATGGATGGAAGATGGATGGATGGAAGATGGATGGATGGATAGATGGATGGATGGATAGATAGAAGGATGAAGGATAGATGACGGAATGCAAGAATGATTATATATAAGCCGTCTGCTAACTAAAAAACAATTGTGTAAGTTATAAATGTTAATATCAATATAATCATATTGTAGTGAATCATGTAATAAAATGAAATTTCTGCAGAAGATTTAAAGCATAAAATCTGCATTCACTTTAGAGATTTGATCATAAATTAATCTCTGACGACTCCGCTCTGATTAAACTGACCTTTAAATATTAAAGTGTTTTTTTAAAAGTAATTAACGATGTGCTAACGAGCCAATTAACTGATAGAAATGGTAATAAATACAGGCACATATTTCTGCTCACATCATCCTCGCAGCGTCCTCATGAGCAGCTCGAAGCTTTAAAGAGATCATTCAGCCAAAAATGAAAATTAGCCTATGATTTACTCACACTGAATCCTTGGTGTATATGACATTCTTCTTATTTTAAATAAGTTAAATAAAAAAATGTCCTGGCTCTTCCAAACTTTATAATGGCAGTGAATGGGCACCATTTTTTTGAAGTCCATTCAAGTGCATCTATCCATGATAAAAGTGCATCTATCCATCATAAAAGTGCATCTATCATCATAAAAGTACATCTATCCATCATAAAAGTGCATCTATCATCATAAAAGTGCATCTATCATCATAAAAGTGCATCTATCCATCATAAAAGTGCATCTATCATCATAAAAGTGCATCTAAAAGTGCATCTATCCATCATAAAAGTGCATCTATCATCATAAAAGTGCATCTAAAAGTGCATCTATCCATCATAAAAGTGCATCTATCATCATAAAAGTGCATCTATCATCATAAAAGTGCATCTATCATCATAAAAGTGCATCTAAAAGTGCATCTATCCATCATAAAAGTGCATCTATCATCATAAAAGTGCATCTAAAAGTGCATCTATCCATCATAAAAGTGCATCTATCATCATAAAAGTGCATCTATCCATCATAAAAGTGCATCTATCATCATAAAAGTGCATCTATCATCATAAAAGTGCATCTATCATCATAAAAGTGCATCTATCATCATAAAAGTGCATCTGTCCATCATAAAAGTGCATCTATCATCATAAAAGTGCATCTATCCATCATAAAAGTGCATCTGTCCATCATAAAAGTGCATCTATCATCATAAAAGTGCATCTATCCATCATAAAAGTGCATCTATCATCATAAAAGTGCATCTATCCATCATAAAAGTGCATCTATCATCATAAAAGTGCATCTATCATCATAAAAGTGCATCTATCCATCATAAAAGTGCATCTATCATCATAAAAGTGCATCTATCCATCATAAAAGTGCATCTATCATCATAAAAGTGCATCTATCATCATAAAAGTGCATCTATCCATCATAAAAGTGCATCTATCATCATAAAAGTGCATCTGCCCATCATAGTTCAAAAGAACAGCATTTATTTGAAATAGAATCTTAACATTATAAATCTTTACTGTCACTTTTGATCAATTTAATTAATCTTTGATGAATAAAAGTATTGATTTGTTTTATTTCTTTCCCCCAAAAATAAACTAATAATTCTTACTGACCCCAAACTTTTGAACGGGAGTGTTTAATGTTACAAAAGCTACTATTTCAGATAAATGCTGTTCTTTTGAACCTTCTATTCATCAAAAAACATTTTTCAACACTGATAATAATCATAAATGATTCTTGATCATCAAATCATCATATTAGAGTGATTTCTGAAGGATCATGTGACACTGAAGACTGGAGTAATGATGCTGAAAATTCAGCTTTGATCACAGGAATAAATTACACTTTACTGTATATTCACATAGAAAACACTTATTTTAACACTTATTACTGTTTTTTAGTAAATAAATGCAGCCTTGATGAGCAGAAGAGACTTTCTGAAGTCTGAAACTTTTGACTGGAAGTGTATATATATATATTCATACTATTATTTCATATGTCAGACTGTTAATATCAGGCGTTCAGGTGAACTGTTGCTCCTCTGGATAACAATATGGGTGTTGAAAAAACATATTTGTAGTGATTGATGGGCCTCATCTGATAAAGTTATTGATATAGAAACAGCACAGATCTATAAAGGACTGGAAACGAGGATTGTTACTCACAGTCTCTCGAGATCTCTCAGGCCGAGGAAAGAGTTATTCTTCACAGCCGAGATCTTATTGTTGCTCAGGATCCTGAGGAGACACAACAACACACAGCCATAAATACAGGAGAACACACACACACACACACACACACACACACAGCCGCGGGGAGGACTGATATGACTGTAAATCTCCTGACTGCTTCATCTCACTGGAGTGTTTGTGGTCAGAGAGAGAAACACAGAAGTTCTCCAGCAACACTTTCTCTGGCAATAAAGCGGTTGAAAGTTTTAGGCCAGTTATGATCGCTGTTCATAAAGGGATCATATTCATATTGTACTCAAGGTTAGTTGATGTATTCACTAACTATGCCCTTGTTATTGCCAGTGTCATGCTCTACTGTAGAAACACTGAGAAATCAATTTTAGCGAGAT
>NC_139981.1:1180000-1190000 GCF_963993115.1 Abramis brama | reverse complement strand
CAAAAATACAGTAAAAAATTGTGAGATATTATTCCAATGTAAATCATCTGTTTTCTATGTGAATATACAGTAAAGTGTAATTTATTCCTGTGATCAAAGCTGAATTTTCAGCATCATTACTCCAGTCTTCAGTGTCACATGATCCTTCATGATCAAAATGAAGTGAGTTTAAGCTTAAAACTAGAACAAATATCTACCAATGGGAATAAACTTAATTAAAAAAAATCTACTTAATTTAAAATTGGAAACAAGGCAGATATTTGTCCTTGTTTTAACTTCATTTTGATTCGTTTCGGAAAACAAGACTTAATATCTTCAGTCATTTTGCTTCTCCAGCAAATGTATCTTGATTTCAAAGTCTCCCAGTAGTCAATCATTTTATCCCTTAAAACTTAAAACTTTGATCACCAAAATGAGATATTTAAATGTTTTTTCCTTGAAAAAAATGTGTTTTAATGTCTTAAAATATCTTGAATGTAACTCGACACCCTTGCCTCATTTAGTATGCGTGGTTCTATGAATATGCAAATGAGCCCCGCCTCCACTCACTCACTCAGCTCAGAGATCCACTGGTTGACGATCACACGTTGATCTGATTGGTTACAAGGTAGTTTGTGACGTCAGAAACACCAGCGATTTCAAAGCGTGTTTTTGAGACTGTCTTTGGTTCACTGCAGTTTTAAGGAGGAAATACTCAGCAATGGAGTCGACTTATGAATTTACACATGCTTTGTCTTAAAGCATATTAAAAACACCACATACACACATAAACAACATTAAAAGCTGGATTTTCACCACAGGGGGACTTTAATAATGTTCAGATATGAAGACCTCTCAATTCGACACGTTCAGCCAATCCAGAAATCACTGTTTTATGATTTTTAGGAACGCTAGCGTCTTATGACACTTTCAATAACCTCGCGAGCGCCGCGCGGCTAACGTTTCCTTGGCAGACGCTCTGTTTTCCTTTCTTAACATTTTTAGACAGTCGACTCTCCAAACTCGCTCAGACACATTCTTGGGTTTACAGACAGATTCATTATTAGCGTCTATGAGACGGAGCGTATCAGTGTGTGTCACGGGAATTAAAATTCATTTACTGCTTCATCTGATGCAGGACAAGCTCAACGTTCACGTCCCTGAGAACGAACGCCTGCGTCTGAGAGATAATCAGAGAGAACGAGAGCACTTCATTCACTCACAAACACACCTTCTCTTTCAGATAAATGCTGTTCTTTTCAACTTTCTATTCATCATTAAAATGCATCACAGTTTTCACAAACATATGAACTTTTTAACACTGATAATAATCATAAATGTTTCTTGATCATCAAATCATCATATTAGAGTGATTTCTGAAGGATCATGTGACACTGAAGACTGGAGTAATGATGCTGAAAATTCAGCTTTGATCACAGGAATAAATTACACTTTACTGTATATTCACATAGAAAACAGATGATTTAAATGGTAAAAATATCTCACAATTTTATAGTATTTTTGATGTAGTAAAAAACTGAATTCTGTCATTTTTACATTGTCTTCCAAAAACATAAAATCTTACTGATTCAAAACTTTGAAGCAATAGTTTATAATATAATATGAGAATTAATTCAAGATCTGATAAAGACCAGTCTGTGTGTGTGTGTGTGTGTGTGTGTGTGTGTGTGTGTGTGTGTGTGTGTGTGTGTGTGTGTGTGTGTGTGTGTGTGTGTGTGTGTGTGTGTGTGTGTGAGTGAATGTGTGTGTATATGAGTGTGTGTGTATTTGTGTGTGTGTGTGTGTGTGTGTGTGTGTGTGTGTGTGTGTGTGTGTGTGTGTGTGTGTGTGCGCGTGTGTGAATGTGTGTGTATGTATGAGTGTGTGTATATGTATGGGTGTTTGAATGTGTGTATGAGTATGTGTATAGTATGTGTATGAGTGTATATATGAGTGTGTGTGAGTATGTGTGTGTGTAAATTGAAAATTCAGCTTTGATTACAGGAATAAATTACACTTTATTATATATTCACACAGAAAACAGATATTTTAAATTAGCATAATATTCTACTCACATAAATGCAGCCTTGAAACACTTTAAAATTGTGAATGGTCGTGTATCTGCACTAAATTGTTATTTCCTAAAACTATGTGTCATATCTGAAACAGTGAGTAAATGATGACATCATTGACACTGTTTACACACAGATTTCAGAAACCTGCAGTGAATTCTGGGAAAGATTTTCATCACACACTGATATAGATGACTCCTCATATCTGAAGATGACCGTATCGATTTCTTAATCCCAAATCCATGTGGTTCTCCTAATAATATAAACCTTTTCTAAGCTTTGACTTATTTTCTCAGATACAGACAAAAAAAAAAAAGGTTATTTTCTACACAATGAAAGTGAATGAGAACAGATGCTGTTAAGCTCCAAAAAAGACATTCATAAATGATTTCTGAAATCTTGTTTTTTTTTTCAATGTCAAGGTGACAAAAGATGAATTTATTTCAATATAACAAACACTTTAATTTTCCATTAAAATATACAATACCGGTTTCTGTAAGAGTCTCTTCTGCTCACCAAGGCTGCATTTATTTTATCAAAAATACAATAAAAATTGTGAAATATTATTGTAATGTAAATCATCAGTTTTCTATGTGAATATACAGTAAAGTGTAATTTACTCCTGTGATCAAAGCTGAATTTTCAGCATCATTACTCCAGTCTTCAGTGTCACATGATCCTTCAGAAATCACTCTAATATGATGATTTGATGATCAAGAAACATTTATGATTATTATCAAATCCTATTTTTGTGGAAACTGTGATACATTGTATTTTTCAGGATTCTTTGATGAACAGAAAGTTCAAAAGAACCGCTTTTATTTGAAATATTGAATCTTTTGTAACATTGTAAATGTCTTTACTGTCACTTTGATCAATTGAATGCGTCCTTGATGAATAAAAGTATGAATTTCTTTTAAATGAATTAGGCTACATTTTAAGATATATTAAGACAGAAAACTTTGCAAAAATGCATGTATAGTTATGATTCAGCATTTCTAAGTCACTGAGAATCTTCGTCTTCCGTTTGTTTCTCACCAGATTTGATCATGAGAAAAAGTGAAATGCTGTGAAGATTATCAAATAACAACTCAAATGTCAGAAGACTTATAGAATATAGTGCGATATATGGATTAATATTATGATAACCTTTTGATGCTTTTTACTTTTCTGAGGCTTAACAGTAAAAATCCGGTTCCACTTTCATTCATTCCATGGAAAACAGGGACTCAGACATTCTGCTAAACGTCTCCTTTTGTGTTCAACAGAAGAAATAATTCACACGGGTTTGGAAGAACACGAGAATTAACATGTTGAATGATCAGCCCCTTTAAGACATAAAGATAAGATGCAAAAATTACAACTCAATTTAGAAATGAAAATGAACCTACAAGCATAAAGACTAAAAATCGGTTGATATAAAAGAGGCTTTTAATGAGTAAAACGAAATGAATTAAACATGAGGCACTTCTCACCCCAGATGTTTACTGGAGAATGATGATGAGGGTTGAGCTGAACTACAGTAAACATCATGAAGCCAGAGTCTGAGGAGGAGAACAGAGTTTATTTATCCTCAGCTCAGAAACAAAAGTGAGACGAGGGAAGTCACCGCAGAATTATGAATGTCACGCTTCCTAGAGCAGGAAAAACGCTTCCTGACAAACCAGAACCAAAACAAGCCACGGATCAGAACAATCGGATGAACTCCGTCAAGTCTGGACTCGGAACAACAGTCGGATCCGGAAATAAAAACTCCATTAGGAAAATGTATTTTGAACAATAACTTATAAAGCACTAAAGACTGTGAGCGACGAGGTTGTTAATCGATGGTGTTTGCTTCTGTTGAAGCCGTCAGCCCACATTTTTTCAACTTATTCATAAAATAATCATGTTTACCAGTGGAATTTGCAGTGAAAAACTACATTACCCATAATGCCATAGAGAAAATTCCACCAATCAGAGTCACAACAGCTTGTTAGCTCCGCCCACTCCAATGAAGACCACTAATCGAGTCAATCTCAATATACTTCAATATACTTCAATATTTGTGTGTGTGTGTATATATATATATATATATATATATATATAGTGTTGGGTAAGTTACACTAAAAAGTAATTAATTTCTATCTTCAACGGTGTAACTTGATTACTGTACTATTTACTCTCTCTAAAAAGTATTGCATGACTAATTACATTCTAAATCCCATATCAACCTCGACCAGCTGAACAATACTATAGACATTATAATTCTTCCACATAAATAATATAAAGTTGCATATATTATTCTTGAACTGACCAAAGGATTTAAAGGGAGAAAGTTACATTAAAAACATACATTTTATCATTAGATTGCTTTACAATCCTGTACTTTACTTTTTCAAGGGAAAAATAATTAAAGTACAGTGATTGATTACTTAGTAATACATTAAACTCAACACTATACTGCAATAACCTTTAAATGAATCATTGAATGGTTCTCTGTCTATTTAAATTCGATTATGTTGCCGCAATGCTTCATGGGAAAAAGGTTCTTTCCCTCATTGAAGTTCACATTCTTGTATCTTTGTCATTCTGTCTGATTTTCAAATACTTTTTTTCTTCAAATCAAAGTTTGTAATGTTGTGATTCTCCTCGTTCAAGGCTTAAAACGCTTTAATGAAGACTTTAAAATAAATCCTTTGGGAAAAGTATTCCTTTTGCTTTTGGATTATTCCTGGGAAAAAAAGCTCTGCGAACAACAAAAGTTTATGATTCTTGCACGTTTTGTTCATGATAATCCTCACGAATTATCACAACTTTCATGAATTTCGAAGCCTAAATCGCCTCTGTATTCAGACACTTTTCAAAACAAGTAAAAGTAAAAGTTTTAAGAAGATCTCAAGGGTTTATCACTGATGTATTTCATGTTGTAGAATAAAACATAAAATAAAAAAATCTCCAATATCTACAAAAGCCCGTTCAAAAAACCCATTGACACACATTGTATCAACACACATGAACACTAAAGTAAAGTGTGTGTTACTCACAGTGACACTGTTGTGTTGGGTAAAGAGCCGGGCTGCATGGTTTCCGTCAGGTCCGCATCATCACACACAACCTTCACGCGCACGCTCTGCCTATTAAACTCCTTTGATCTCTCTGACGTGCAGTGACAGCTGTCAATCATCAGGTCAGGACAGTATCTGCTCCAGCAGCCCGCGAGCGCGAGCACGAGCACGAGCAGCGCCTTCATTGCGCACTGGAGGATGATGATGATCGAGAGCGCGCGCTGTCACGTTACTTCCAGCCAATCTGGGATACAATTATTGATCATCTCAGGCTAGATCAAACACTATTGGTCCCTAATGATCAGTGCGAAAACTAACAACAAAATATTACCACTTCTGCATCATCATGCGCGAGTTTAGATGTAGGTTTGCATACTCAATGCGCGCGCTTCGGTTCATCCTTATTATCCAAAACTGAAGAAAAGTTTTGTCCCAGTGCGCGTGTCCGCGTCCAAGCGCGCACTTCTGCGCATTAGAGCCAGTTTGAGTGACTTCTGCGATAATGCGCTGCTGTCAACAGGTTCTGTTAGTGGATGAAGTAACTTCTTGTGATGCGCGTCGCGTTCCTCCTCCCGGCGTCGCGTCGTACTACGCTGAAGGCGTGACTTATGAATATTCAACATTGAACCGTGACGTTTCCCAGAAGGCCGATCTGATTGGCGGAGCTACGGGGAAGCGCTGGCTTATGAATATTAATGAGGCTAACAGACTGGGCGCTCCAGTAATAATTTTAAACAACGTAATCATACCGTTATTAATATTCATAAGCTATGCCTTCGCCATAGCAGGATTTATAACTGTCCCTCAGGGTGAATAAACTTTCTCGTCATTTTATTGGCTCAAAATCCCACATGACCGCAATTCTCCTTCATTTATTCTAAAAAGGCGTGGCGATGTGGAAAATCATTACACTGTGCATAATCATACAGAATAAAGATATTTGGTATATATATACATAAATATATAGTAGTCAAGATTTGAAGTGGATCAAAAAAGTTTAAAGTTGTCCTATAAGACAAGAACAGGTATTGTTCAAAATTCATAACTTTGATGAACGGTTTTGATCCACTTCAAATGTTGACTAGGCTACTATATATATATATAAAGATATCTATTGCTTTTATTCTTATGACGTTATTATGACGTACAAGGCATAGGCATAAATCTGCACCCTTAATGTCAGAATTTTGCACTTTTGTCTCTCATAGAAATGTAATTTGACCTTAAGATATTCTTTTCTTATATGATGGACCGTAAATGCTCTGTATTTTCCTGTAAAGGACAATAAGAGTGTTTCTCCCTATAGAATTGTCTCTTTCTGTAACTAGGTTACTGTCTAAATGCCAGGCTGAGATTGACGTACACTAGTTGCTCTGTCATCAGAGACAGAAAAGAGCAGCACATCTTATTCTGAATTTGCAATGACATGTTTTACCTCGTTTCCAGGTGCACTAATGATCTTCTTTCTCCCCTGGAAACCGTTCAGATGAGAGGCAGAGGAGATAAAGGACTCCAGCAGGACATAAACAATCCAGACCAGCGGGATCTTCTGGAACTAAAGCTCCATCTTTTGTTAAACTCACTAAAGTCTCATTACATCCAGAATTCAGTTTTTGAAAGAAAAACAAACACCATTAAAAATAGTGTCACATTGTGAAATTAAAATGGGCTGTGGACTTTAAATCTACATTCAGGAAAGACTTTCAAGGTTTTCTAAGTCCAATCCTGGATCATGACGGTAATGAAATAACGACAGATCTATATCAAAAATCTTTATTCAATTGATTGACTGTTCCTTTAAGGGTTTTGTATGTATATGAACATTTGCTACCAAAATGTTCTAAGATCATGTTGCTGCTGTTCCCATGAAGTTACAGAAACATTCCCAAAAACAACCAGTTTTCTTTATTATTATTATTTTTTTACATTGTTTTCAAAACGTTTGTTCTTTGTTATGCGAACATTAAGGGAACATTCCATTTTGTCATTCTTCGAACATGTTTGAATGTTACTTTTGAATGTTCTCTGAAATTCTGAAACAAGTGGTTACATTTTAAAAATGGCCAACTGATACATTTCAGGTAAGAAAACATTGGTGACACTTTATAATAAGGTTCATTAGATATCTACATTAGTTAGCATGAACTAATAATGAACTGCACTTACACAGCATTTATTAATATTTGTTAATACTAATTTTATTAAAATATTGTTAACATTAGTTAATGCACTGTGAACTAACATGAACAGACAATTAACAGCTGTATTTTTATTAACTAACCAGGTGCGGCTGGCCGATAGAGGGCGCTAGGGCGCAAATTGGCAATATTTGTGTGTTTGAGATATTAAATGCACCCAGTATATGTGAAAATGTGATGGAAATTCAGAATGTCTGTTTTTCTACACGTCCCCTCCTCCTGTGTGCACGTCTCATCAGCTCGGGGTCGCTGGAGAAATGCCCCAGGGAGGCGGGTCTCTGGAGCAGCTTAGCCAATTGCTGATTTAAGATATAAATGTTTGACATAAACTGTAGCCAATCAGCGAGCTCAAATCTAGTCAGCTATGGGCGATTCTGTTAGCGCCCATCTCTAACAGACAGAGGCTAGCGATAAAGGCGCGAGGCTTCTCTCGTAGCTGGCCTGGCTAGCTGGATGCGGTCATGCTAATGCCTTATTGTGCTTTCCATTCTTACTTTCAAATGCAAATGGAAAGTTTGCGCAATGTGTTTGTTTTTGTGTAAGAATGCCTCAACCTTTTAATATTGGCATTAAATAATTACTGACTTTGGGTGGTTATTAATAATAATAATGACAATAATGATTATGATTTTCATTTATATAGCACCTTTCCAACACGCAAGGTCACTTTACAAGCCTCATGGGGTACAACATTCTAAGAGAACCACTGGGTTAAGGAATAGAACAAATCAACACCAAAGCACAATACACACACCACGGACAGAAAGTAATACACAGAGGTCACTGTTTAGATACAAACAAAGAGGGATTCTAACAAACAACATGTGTGACCCTGGACCACAAAACCAGTCACATGGGTCCATTTTTTTTAATTGAGATGTATATATCATATGAAAGCTGAATAAATACACTTTTCATTGATGTATGTTTGTTAGGATAGGACAATATTTGGTCGAGATACAACTATTGAACATCTGGAATCTGAGGATGCAAAAAAATCAAAACATTGAGAAAATCTCCTTTAAAGTTGTTCATTTATATTCACGATTGTGCAGCATTCACTCACAAATATAAATGTTTTATATCTTCATGGAACATGATCTTTATTTAATATCCTAATGATTTTTGGCATAAAAGAAAAATCTATAATTTTGACCCATACAATGTATTGTTGGCTATTGCCACAAATATACCCGTGCGACTCGAGACTGGTTTTGTATAATAAGGTAGAATTTACAGAATGTGAGCTGAAGAGTAATATTCAGAGAAAAAAACTGTTTTTAAGAGGTTTTTGAAAACCCAACGCAACTTTGACGAGACCAAGAGAAACATGATTATGTATTTCTGCTCAGCAACACTGGACATCAAACACACGCCATACGCTAATAACTCTTCATTACTGTCTATTCTATCTAATAACGTATTAGTCAGAGCTGTTAGACAGATCATAAACTAATAAACATTGAGAATGTGAGCATTGTGTGTTCAGTCGTTCTCAGCGCCGTCAAAATAAAAGTCACAACAACAAGCGCGTCTCGCGTCACTTCAGAGTTCCTACTGGCGGTGCGAACGCAACCAGGAAAACGTTCCTAAGGGAACCATTAGTTCTCGGAGAACCATCCTGGTGGCTCGTTCCTAGAACTATCCGGTGCCAAAGCCCCTATTGTTGTAATTTACACTGAAACAGGAAGAGAGGGCGGGACATATCGATAAGCTCCACCCCTTCTTTTAAATAGCCAATAGCGTTTGGTTTATGTCACAGCTCAGCCAGAGCTGTTGAGCTCAATAAAGCCGCAGTTTCCTTCTAATCTCTAACCGTTTCTCCTCCTAATCTCCTCCATGTCGCTTTCTGTGCAGAATTCATGTGTCCGATACGTTTTTTCAGGTCTGCAGGACTCAATCACATGATCCGCTGTGTGTGTCGTGTCTCTGGACTTCATTCGCTCCAGTGGACAGCATATTTACACAGTCTGATTCGTTCCCTGTCCCCTATATAGTGCACTATGTGCCATTCACCATGTAGACAGTAGTAATGTGTGAACAAGTGACCGATTTCAACCGGAGCCTCACACAGTGTCCTAACTAAACGCAACGTGACGCCGCGATACGCGATAAAAGCCTCTTCTCCATGTTGATCAGAGTGTTTGTCCTAACCAGCCGCGACGGCGACACGCGACAATTCAATTTTAGAAACGGTTTCTATTTTTCTGCGATGTCGCGCTGGAACAACAAACACAAAGTGTGGCGATGATAATCTCAGGGACTGTTTATGTGCTTTATTTAATGTTAAAAGCGTGTAATGTGACTTTGAATATCATTTAGTGCTCCAGCTTTGTAGCTGTAAAAGCAACAATGGATAATTCACCTCAGATCTTGAAATTAAACAAATGGAAACAAGAACGTTCAAACTGTGAACAAACAAGTGTATTATTTGACAAAGATTGTTTTAGTAACTCAGTAGCCTATGCATTTTAATAATGTTTAAATGGTGTAATATTTGTGAATTTGATTATGTACTTACAGTTATCTATTTTCTTGCGAGTGCCGTCGAGATTACTCTCTGGTGCCGCGAGACTCCGCCCACACGTTGTTCTGATTGGCTGACTCCGCCCACACACTGTTCTGATTGGCTGACTCCGCCCACACACTGTTCTGATTGGCTGACTCCGCCCACACACTGGCTGTGGGTTTTGATTGATTTTGA
>NC_139981.1:1130000-1172500 GCF_963993115.1 Abramis brama | reverse complement strand
AGCTGGCGCTGCAGACGGTTTGAGCTCATCTGAACACCAGCTCAATGTCAGGAGTAGCGAGAGGGTAAAGCGGAGAGGTCAGGGTTTGGCTGGATGTCATGCACTAGTTGCAAAGTCTAAAGTAGGTCATTTAAAAATAACATTAGTTTCTATTTCTGCATCACACAATCTCGCGCGTTTGCCATCAGACTCGCGTTCTTGGGTCAAAAACAAAACAATGCAAAATGTGCTTGAGAGAATAAGCAAGTTTTACTCATATTATTTATTCTGTAAACATTATGAGCGAGCCACGGTTCAAAGACGTGCAAAAAATGCAACAGAAAAATGTGTGCAATAATTTAGACTAAAAAATTTCAAATAATCAAATTTTAACTATTAATGCATTAGTCACATTAACTTTTACAGCTCTAAATTCAACACAAAATAAATTTTCTTCACACAATACGAGTTGCAGTCTGACACATTTTTCCACCCCCTTTTGATTGACAGGATATAATGGGCCCTGATCATCGACTGTTTTTAAACAATTGGCCGATAGTGAAAATAACAGTGCTTTTATCGGCAGATACTGATTATTGGCCGATACATTGGTGCATCCCTAATACACACATGCATACACACATGCATACACATACACACACATACATCGTACAGATGCTGTAAAATGAAATTCCAGGACTTTCGAGGACTTTTCAAGCACTACTTTTTTGGTTTTCAAGGAGATCTCACTTATCAAACAATTATCTTTATTATCTTTCAAATTCTAAAAAAGGTAAATAGATAAATAAAAACAAACCAATAAAACAAAATAGTACAAATAAAGTGCAGCAGATGCAATGACTGCAGATACCCCCCCCCCCCCTCCCTAAAGCTGTATCATATACATGGATATTTATGAGCAATATCACACTCAAAGCCATGCAAAATGGCTCTATATCTATTTTTGTGAAAATATTGTTCAAAATTAAATTAATAAATTAAAATGAAACGCTAATTTCACATTTATTGCCTTTCAATAAATTCAAGCGCTTTTCAATTATCTTTTCATAAATATGGCTGTTTTCAAGGATTTTCCAGGGCTTAAATTTCATAAAAGTCAAATTCAAGCACTTTAAGCGCCTTGTACAAACCTTGTCAAATATTTGAAAATGAATGTCACCAAAATCTCAGGAAACCAAAGCCGGCAACCCTGATTTACAGTAATATGTGACACGCTCTGATTGACAGATGAATTACTCACTGGAATCACACATTTATTGCATGAGGTGTTGTGCATTTGCACCACTGGCTGACGCTTTCATGAGCCGTAAACGTGTTTATATTTAGAGTCAGGTTCAGATTTGTGTGCATGGGCTTTTAGTGCACTGTCATTCTTCATTGGGGTCACAGCCGTATACAAACACTGCATGCTGGGATATTTTTAACGGGAGACGTGCTCTCTGTCAGAGTGCTTCTCTCCTCAGCCTTCGCCTGTTTTCACTTTTACAGAGAGAACAGACCTTGGATGAATAAAGTGCTCTAAAATGTTGAAGGGTCCATTGCAAAACCTAGAGCCGCCACATAGGGAGCGTCCTTTTAATGTGTAACACGTGAAGAGCACTGGAGACTGATGTTATGATGCTAAACTAACACATGATGGGTGAAATAGCCCATATCACATACTTTTTTTTGTATTTAAAGTCAAGCTTTTAAAGTTGTTTATGTGGTGATTTTAATGTGCCGACACCATAAGTCGACACCATTGCTGAGTATTTCCTCCTTAAAACTGCAGTGAACCAAAGACAGTCTCAAAAACACGCTTTGAAATCGCTGGTGTTTCTGACGTCACAAACTACCTTGTAACCAATCAGATCAACGTGTGATCGTCAACCAGTGGATCTCTGAGCTGAGTGAGTGAGTGGAGGTGGGGCTCATTTGCATATTCATAGAGTTTTAAAGTGCAAAATGTACTTTTATGTGGTGTTTGCATATAAATGTCATGGTGTGATTATTATGCGTTTATTATGGGCCTCTTTAAGAGAGAAGGGCTGGACGGAGTCAAGGAATGACTGGGTAGACCGGAGGGGAAGGCACAGGTACCATGCCTGAACACCAATCGATCGGCTCCTCAACCTTTGTTATGACTCCCAGCTGCTCCACGCGCTCTGGACACAACCACCATACACTGAAAAAAAACATTCACTCCTTTTTTTTTTCCGCAAAAATTCTAAACACTCTCAATAATCAAGCCGTTTGAATTTTCAGAGCAATATGATGTCATATTGCTAATGCTCCGCCCACAACCGCTGACGGACTGTCCCGTATTAGCATATTTCCCGTATTAGCATATCTCCCGTATTAGCATATCTCCCGTATTAGCATATCTCCCGTATTAGCATATTTCCCGTATTAGCATATTTCCTGTATTAGCATATTTCCGCCCTCAGCAGTTGCTCATTATCATTTAAAGAGACATGCACCGAAACGGGTCGCTGTGGACAGAGCTGTTTTTGAGGAGGTAAGCGTGTTGTTTTACACAAACATTGTGGAATTTTAACCAAAGTATATTACAAACTTTACATGAAGACCCTAAAGAATCACACCAACTTCTGGAAAATTAGCATCCGACAACCCCTTTAAGGGATAAAATTATTGACAACAGGGGGACTTTAATGAAACCTACACTACTGTAAAAAAGTTCATTTTTGCGTGTGTTCAAATTATTCTATTTCAAATAAATGCTGTTCTTTTGAACTTTCTATTCATCAAAGAATCCTGAAAAATAAAATGCATCACAGTTTCCACAAAAATATGAACTTTTTAACATTTTGAACATTTTTTAATAATCATAAATGTTTCTTGAGCATCAAATCATCATATTAGAGTGATTTCTGAAGGATCATGTGACACTGAAGACTGGAGTAATGATGCTGAAAATTCAGCTTTGATCACAGGAATAAATTACACTTTACTGTATATTCACATAGGAATAATTTTTACTGTATTTTTGATCAAATAAATGCAGGGGAGCAGAAGAGACTTGTATTCAAAAACACACAATATATTATCAAGTTATCATCAGTTGTTTCACACACATTACATCTGTGTAGACGCTCTCTGGGTTTTGTAACAGTGCATGTGTGTGTGTTCATGTGTGCATTTGTTTGTGATTTACACAACATGAGTAAGTGCTGATAAACTACAACATCAGTTTGCCTTCTATAAATATTTAATTTGTCCGTCTGGTTTCACTTTTAAAATCTTCATGCTGAGCTTCTTCTCCATGAATTACTAGATCATTCCAGACGAAAGAATAAACACACGTCCATTAAGCTTCTTCAAACCCAAACATCTCTCGGACCGCAGTGATGTCCACCGCCTCCAGCACTGAATATGATCACAGTAATAATAATAATCATAATAATAATAATAATAATAATAATAAAAAATAATAATAATCATTATAAATATCAATGCTTGGGTCTCTGAATCCCAAAAATCTTCGCCTCTAAATGACACTTAAAAACATTGGTCACTTTACAGGTCAAGCTGGAATAAGCTGTGATTCGTGCAGAACTGTGTGTGTGTGTGTGTGTGTGTGTGTGTGTGTGTGTGTGACAGACACTCAGACAGATGAAGGATTCGTGAAGCAGGAGTATCTGTGTTCTCATACGCTCAACTCTAATTGGAGAGGTTTTTAAATCGCTTCTAGGCACAAAACCCCATAATCATCTTCATCATCATCATCATCATCATCATCATCATCATCATCACTCACACTTCTTCAGCGCTCCGGCTCCGGAAAACATCTTCTCCTCTGGGATATTCATGCAAGGCTTGAACAAACCGACCAGCTCTCGGATGAACCTTTCAATTGAAGCAAAACATTGTGAAAATCAGAAAAAAAGACGAAGAGAATTAATGAACTTCATCATCGAATGAGAAACGACAGAACAATATAAAACTCATAAAGTCATTGATAGTATTTTGTTTTGTTTTTGTCTTTTCCAGCACAAATATCTAAATATTCTTAAATCAAGATACATTTACTGAAGAAGAAGCGAAATGACTGAAGATATTAATAATAACACTACTGGTAACAATAATTAGCATTATTAGATTTGTAATAATAATAATAATATAAAAAACAACAATAATAGTAATTCTAATAATATTACAGCTACTACTAATTATTACTTTTAATATATTTTAATAATAATAATCGTAACAACAATACTACAAATAACAACACTACTATAGTAATGAAACTTAGTATTATCAGATATTTAATAATAATAATAATAATAATAATATAAATAATAATAACAACAACAATGTTAATTCTAATAATGATACGACTACTAAATATTAGTATATTATATGTTAGATATTTAATAATAATAATAATAATAACAATTACAATACCAATACTACTACTAATAATAATAACACAAATGCTTCACTGTGGATGGGTTATAATAATAAACATTATTATTATGATCATTAATGCATCCACAGTGTGTGTGTTCAGCAGAGATGTGGATGTTATTACAGCTCTTCATACGGCTGGATTCTCATTATGATCTATGAAACTACACGTACAGGTTTGAAGAGGATCTGAACAACAATCATTTACACAAAGTCCTTCAGGATACACACACACACACACACACACACACACACACAACCGGCCCCACAGTGAGAACAACCTGCGGCTCACGGTTTAATCCACACACACACACACACACACACACACACACACGTGTCAAATACCTCAAACACAGAGTTTGGGAATGTAAGCAGCTTAAAGATGTTTTCAGTGGCATTTCTCGTGGTGTGAGAGACTGCAGTGTGTGTGTGTGTGTACAGTCATGTTTCATAATCGCATTACACTGATGCCTGAGGAATCACGATGTTGATCGTGAGTGGACGGCGCCACCTGCTGGACACACACGGGAATGATCTGTATTAGTGAGGGATAATGTACATCCAGCCGGTGGTTCTACACACACACACACACACACACACACACACACCTGAAGGGGGTTATTCGGAGATAGCACACACACACACACACACACACACACACACACCTGAAGGGGGTTATTCGGAGATCACACACACACACACACACACACACCTGAAGGGGGTTATTCGGAGATCACACACACACACACACACACCTGAAGGGGGTTATTCGGAGATCACACACACACACACACACACACACACCTGAAGGGGGTTATTCGGAGATCACACACACACACACACACACACACACCTGAAGGGGGTTATTCGGAGCTCACACACACACACACACACCTGAAGGGGGTTATTCGGAGATCTCACACACACACACACACACACACACCTGAAGGGGGTTATTCGGAGATCACACACACACACACACAATTGAAGCGGGTTATTTGGAGATCACACACACACACACACACACACACCTGAAGGGGGTTATTCGGAGATCACACACACACACACACCTGAAGGGGGTTATTCGGAGATCTCACACACACACCTGAAGGGGGTTATTCGGAGATCACACACACACACACACACACACACACCTGAAGGGGGTTATTCGGAGATCACACACACACACCTGAAGGGGGTTATTCGGATATCTCACACACACACACCTGAAGGGGGTTATTTGGAGATCACACACACACACACACACACACACACACACACCTGAAGGGGGTTATTCAGAGATCACACACACACACCTGAAGGGGGTTATTCTGAGATCACACACACACACACACCTGAAGGGGGTTATTCGGAGATCTCACACACACACACACACACACACACACACACACACCTGAAGGGGGTTATTCTGAGATCACACACACACACACACACACACACACACACCTGAAGGGGGTTATTCGGAGATCTCTCACACACACACACACACACACACACACACACACACACACACACACCTGAAGGGGGTTATTCTGAGATCACACACACACACACACACACACATACTTTTTCAAACTTTCTGGTCAGGCTTTCTCAAGCCAACTTCAAAGTTTGTCTTAAACTTTTTTTAATCTAGTTTATACTAATATTATATTTTTACAGCTTCGTCTCCTGAGCAATAAAAGAGCAAATATGAGACCGAACGTCACGTTTACACAAACGCCATAAACGAGATCAAACTCAGCAACAGATTCATAATTAAAATCCAGTAGAGGAATAATTCCTCAGGTGATGTTTGTCAATAATCTGATGTTACGACATCAATACGCATAATATCATCAGTTTTATGCTCATTATCAGGATCGTTATTCAGTCTTGTTAGTGTTTAATTAGCCGTAATGAGTGATGCTGCAGTCGAGTACGTCTCACTAAACTATATTGATCCTCCATGATCTGAGCAGAAACATAATTGAACAAATCAAAACAGCAAAACACACACACGATTACAAGGTCTAATTACATAATGCATTAACTAACAAAGCAATATATATTTACAGCATTTATTAACCTTTGTTTAGTGATTTATAAAACTTTGATCTTAGGGTTAGGGTTACTAAATGTATTAGTAAATGTTGAGACTAAGATTAATAAATGCTGTAAAATGTTCTGTTCATGCGAACTAATGTAGTTAACTAATATTAACAAATGAAAACTAATTGTAAAGAGTTGCTTGTTTATCTATCAAAACACACTGTTTTAAACACAAAGCTAAATAAAATGAAAAACTCACCTAAACCTTATTAAAGAATTTATAGAATAAAAACTAAAATAGAATAGAAAGGACATTTCTCTCTTAACAATTTTTAGCAAGTTATTTTAATTTTGTGCTGTATTTCAATATTACTCAGCTCATAGTCCACTAATGTAAAGATACTGACTTTAATTTGTTTTTAAATAATTATTTGTCAATATATAATAATTATTTGCTGTTCCTGATTGTTTGTTTGGTTACTTCTGTATTCTGCCATGATTTTGACTGCTATCAACACTTAATATCTACTAAGACAAAAACAGACACTTTGAATTCAAGCATCAAAAACCCTTAAAGGGTATAATGCACTTTTCACAAGATGTAAAATAAGTCTCTGATGTCCCCAGAGTGTGTGTGAAGTTTTAGCTCTAAATACCCCACAGATATTTTTATATAGCATGTTAAAATTGTCACTTTTTGAGGGTGAGCAAAAACGCACTGTTTTTGTGTTTGTCCCATTAAATGCAAATGAGCTGCTGCTCCCGGCGCAGGGGGCGGAGCTTCAACAGCTCGTGTTCTTTTACCTCACACACACATGCACTGAACATTTCAAAACGTTTAGCCTTTTGTGTTCAAACCAGAGTCAAAGATGGAGAGACTCTAGAAGAAGAGACAACATGTAGAAGAACAGGACATCTCTGAATGGTTAGTTGATGAATTTATGAAGCTGATGTGTAGTTATCTTCTAGTCAGTGATTAGCATATTCTGTCTTGATTATCTATAAATCGTGTTCAGGGGGCGGGGTTTATGTAAATTTTAGGGTTGGTGATGTCACTATCCCGGGAGGAATGTGGTGTAGTCTCTACCAGCCGTTTGTTGTAGTCCTTAAAAAACGATTTCTTTAAAAGCAAATATCTCCCTTTGCTCTGAACTTTGAGCGTCGTAACTTTGCAGATGTTGTTTATGCTCAAACAGCAACATTACACACTAACTAAAGTTAGAAAAGTCAAATCATAATCAACCACCCCTTTAAACGTTGGATGAAATTAAGGCGCAAATACTCAGATCAACTTACAAAAAACATTGTTTCAGGAGTTTGTGAAAGAGCCTTTCAGCAGATCCGGTCACTCAGTCATGCAAAGTACAGCTTCTACTTGAGGAAGGAAATATTTCAATTCATACAGTGATAATATGGTTTACTGTAATGTAGCTTCTGCTCAAATCAAGCATTATTTTTCATTAATGCCTAATGCATGTGCACTTTTTAAATTTTAGTCAAATAAACTTAATTTACTGTGTTTATCCACATGCATTGGAATCAACACAATTAAAAAAGTTACCTCAACTCTTGTAAGCAAGGCAAGGCAAGTTTATTTATAAAGCACATTTCATACACTATAGCAATTCAAAGTGCTTCACATAGAAAGGAATTAAAATATCCCACTATGTCAATTCAAAGTGTTTTGCATAGAAAATAAGCGCAAAATAAAAGCAAGAGAAATTAAAAGAGTTATAAAAGGAATTAAAACAGATAAATGATACGGAAGTAAAATGACAAGTAGAGAAATGAGATTTTATACAGTGTGTGATCTGAAATCCTCAGTTGTAAAATGCCTTTGATAATGGCTTCTAACTTTCTTTTTTGAACAAACATTAAAACAATTTGTCAAAGTGTCTTATGTATATTTATACAAAGTACTTCTGTTCTGTTTTCTCAACCATCTGGCGTTTTGCTAGTAAACACTCATTAAAATATAATGATGACGAGCTAATTATAGCGCTGTCATGCTAATATCTTCTTCAGTGTTCACAGTGTTCTGTAATGTTGAACTTATTCGCAGCAGGAAAAATAAATATCACTCGTGAATTCTTGTTTGTCTTTTTTATTTGAATTATTATTTGTAATGTCATTATTTAGTAAACATCAAGTAAACATGCAGTATTTACAGTCGCTCTTCAACCCTATCTATACGCCAATGTTGCATTATACACACATATTAACATCAGGGCTTCAGAAATCAGCATCCTCAAACACGCAAATTCACTGCGACATCATTATGATCGATAAAGTGATGATTATGATGGAACTATATAAATGATGGGAAAATTAGTGAAGACGTAGACAGCCTTGCAACTGAATACGGGTCAGTTTGCAGGTTATAATGTGAATAGAAGAGCTAAACAAACAGGTTATTGAGCAGGTTATTGTCGTCTGTTATGAACTCTTTGGCTTACTTGTTTGGCACTATTTGCTGGAACAGAGATGAATTATTATTAGACATGCATGAAGATTTCACATGGATTGTGTTAAGCTGCTTACTAATATTGGTGCAAATATAATCTCACCTCGCAAGGATGCTAATAAAATCAAAATAAAGTTTGTGAAAGTGTCCTACAACGGGAATCACTAAAGAAAAATATTTTCTGTGAATTTGGAATATGCATCAGTGTTATAATTCATTTTTTATTTTAATATTTTAGTCATTTTGTTGTGCTTTTTTTATGTCTATATAGTTTTTTTGGTAACAATTTACAATAAGGTTCATTAGTTAATGTATTGACTAGCATGAACTAACCATGAACAATACATTTGTTACAGTATTTATTAATCTTTGTTAATGTTAGTTAATAATCCAGCTGTTCGTTGTTTGTTCATGTTAGTTCACAGTGCATTAACTAATACAACCTTTGATTTTAATAACGTATAGTAAATGTTGAAATTAATATTAACTAAGATTAATAAATGCTGTAAAAGTATTGTTCATTCTTAGTTCATGTTAACTAAGGTAGTGTTAACTAATGAACCTTATTGTAAAGTGTTACCGTTTTTTTAGTACATTACGTTAAACTAAATTAATATGAGAAACGTTGCCTTAATTGCCAACTAGCTGAAAGTTAGTTTTTTTTAATTTTTTGTTTTATTTCAGTTAACATTTATTAATAAATACTGAAAACCTTTTATGGTTTTAACTATAATAACCCAGATATGCATAATCAACTTATTGCATTAATTCTCAACCAATGAATCAACACAAAAAAAGTCCCATAAATATGTCAATAATAATATATTACACCGTGTCCTAACTACACGCGACGCGACACGACACGACGCGACGCGCGATAAAAGCCTCTTCTCCATGTTAATCAGAGTGTTTGTCCTATCCAGCCGCGACGGCGACACGCGATGATTCTATTTTAGAAACGGTTTCTATTTTTCTGGAACAACAAACACAAAGTGTGGCGATGATAATCTCAGGGACTGTTTATGTGCTTTATTTAATGTTAAAAGCGTGAAATGTGACTCTGAATATCATTTAGTGCTCCAGCTTTGTAGCTGTAAAAGCAACAATGGATAATTCACCTCAGATCTTGAAATTAAACAAATGGAAACAAGAACGTTCAAACTGTGAACAAACAAGTGTATTATTTGACAAAGATTGTTTTAGTAACTCAGCCTATGTATTTTTAATAATGTTTAAATGGTGTAATATTTGTGAATTTGATTATGTACTTACAGGTATCTATTTTCTTGCGAGATTACTCTCTGGTGCCGCGAGACTCCGCCCACACACTGTTCTGATTGGCTGACTCCGCCCACCCGCTGTTCTGATTGGCTGACTCCGCTCACACGCTGTTCTGATTGGCTGACTCCACCCACACGCTGTTCTGATTGGCTGACTCCGCCCCCACGCTGTTCTGATTGGCTGTGGGTTTTGATTGATTACGACGCATCTCGCAGTCGCGTCGCGTCTAGTGTGGACAGACTAATTATTTGTCGCTGGAATCTCATCGCATCGTGTCTGTTTAGGACACGGTGTTACACGTAAAATCACCCTAGAGTGGTACAGAAACATGCATTAAATAGAAAAATCAAGCACTTTGTATAGTTTGAAACTGAACGGAAGGCATTCGGCGTGAAATGAAGGATCCGACTGCATGCCAGCAGCAAACGCCCAAAACATCTAGAGGAAGCCATAACTTACAAAAACAGCAGATCCAAACAGTTTTCAAAAACCTAAACGAGGTCCAGAGATTAAAATTAATTAATTAATCTGACCATTATGACATCAATTGCTAATAAAAAGTCAAAAGGTGAGCATTCACAGCTTAGGAAAGAGTGCCGGATCCGGTCCGGTAGTGTGGCTTGTTTGCACTGCTGTGCTTATTTTACCTTCAGTTATTGAGCAAAATCAAGCATCAATTACATAAAATACATCAGTTTAGATAATCATAACCCGAAGTGTTTAGTCCAGTGCATAACGAGAGCTTTAATGCACAGTGCGTCCCAAAGATATGTAATGCATTCCAGATATTTTAGCATCAGTCGCCACATGTAGTGCCTTGGGTGATTACGGCTTGGTCTGGTCCACAAACACCTCTGGTTCGAAGCATGAATCATTAAAGCGAGTCGAATAAAGAGTTTACACGGCCCCTGCGATCCATCGATCCTGTAATGTGCAAGAAAGCGGCCGAGGCCCGAGGATTTATGGAAGCAATAAACAGAACTGGCTTCAACACTGCCGTAACTCACACTCCAGACCCACAGAGAGAGAGGAGGTTTTCCATGTGGAGGAGATGAACACGAGTGAAAGAGAGACGACTGTGATGGACTAGAGGAGAGCAGTCGATCTGAGATAGTTCAACGATTCTGTCATCATTTACTGGCCCTCATGCCTCGACCGGCTCTCAAACCTCATTCATGCTTGTGTTTAATGCACATATTGCAAGTGAAGACGTGTTGAGCCGGACTGAAGCTAACAAAAATGTGTTATGAAAATGATATTTCTGAACATCCAGCTTTTAAAATGTTTAAATGTTCTTTTTTCTTGGTCATATAAACGTTAAGTGAACATTCCATTTTATTCCTTAAACATCATTGGAATGTTACATTTGAATGTTCGCTGAACATTCCGAAATATGTAGCAACTCTCTCTCTCTCACTCTCTCTCACTCACTCGCTCACACACTCACTCAGTCCCTCACACTCACTCACTCGCTCACTCACTCACTCACTCACTCACTCGCTCACTCACTCGCTCACTCACTCTCACTCACTCACTCACTCACTCGCTCAGTCACTCACTCGCTCAGTCACTCACTCGCTCACACTCGCTGACTCGCTCACTCGCTCAGTCAGTCACTCACTCACTCACTCGCTCACTCACTCACTCACTCTCGCTCACTCGCTCACTCGCTGACTCACTCGCTCACTCAGTCACTCACTCACTCGCTCACACTCGCTGACTCGCTCGCTCACTCACTCGCTCAGTCCCTCACTCACTCACTCGCTCAGTTAGTCACTCACTCACTCACTCGCTTAGTCACTCACTCACTCACTCGCTCACTCACTCACTCACTCACTCACTCGCTCACTCGCTCACTCACTCGCTCACTCACTCACTCGCTCACACTCGCTGACTCGCTCACACTCGTTGACTCGCTCACTCACTCGCTCAGTCACTCACTCACTAAATCACTCAAAAATAAGTTCCATTAACAGTGTATCAGTGTATCAGTGTATCAATAACGAAATGTTATTAAAGACCAGATCATTTTGAGCAAACCTTCTATAAACGTTCCCTATTATCCGGGGTGAAAGATGAGACACACAGACAGAAGTAAAACTTGAACCATTTCATATTTAAATTTGCAGCCGAAATGAGATTCGACAGGAAGTAATTCCGGTTTGGATGGACATGAGGGCGAGTAAATGAGCTTTTCTCTTTGGACAAACTATTCCTTTAGGACATCAAGTTTTGAATAATATTTTACTGCATCAGACTATTTCTGTTAGACTTCTGGATGGGTCGAGCCATCCAGCAATGATGGTCAACACACACACACACACACACAAATGCACATGAAAGATACTCAAAGTTTCCAACAATCATTCACACACCTTCAAATACTAAAATTTTCCCTATTTCTTCCTCTAGTGACGGCATCAAACATCCTCCCGAGCGGCGATTCCCAAACGCTTTAGTCTGCCGAAATCCTTGAATAATTGAATATTTCAATAATTTAACACATTTGCATGTTCTCTGACGACGGTTAACGATCACATGACATGCAGGTGAACTAATATTTTTTAGTAAGTGTTTTATTTTCATTGTTTTTATTTTAAAATTATGGGTTAGGTGTTCATTTTTTTATAATTTAATTAATTTTCAGCCCTTTCATCAACCCTGCTCCTTCTATACGTGTCCCACTGTGACACTTCTTTCTCAAAATCCTTCATTATTTTCTTCATCATTGCAATACATTAACCTTCATTAGCATGAAATTACTCAAGCAGACTAAAACAATGACTAACCACTGGTTAACATTAACATTATCCAGCACACACAGCCGACGTGAATGGGAATGGGACAGGAAAGTTTATTAAATTCTGATTTCATGTTGTCTTTAAGATCTAGTCAAACCCAAGACTTCCAGTAATCCGATGCTAACCAGTATTACTAACGACATTAAACTAGTTATTCAGAGGATTTAATCACCATCAGTCACACCAAACGTCCGACCTGACGCCGCTATCATTGAGATTCATATATGGGACAATACGCATATAATATATATTTTACACGTCTGCATCATAATCTTCGGGTTCAGTACAAGTTAAACTCTTTCAACAGCATCTGTGGCATTTTACAGCTGGTAAACACACCGACTTTCACACAGATGGACATTTTCCATAGAGAAAAAGCTACTTTTATGTCCGTATGTGAAAAGAAATCCACTGCAAGAAAGATGGTTTACAGCACAAATATTAAAAATACTTCTTTTACTTAGTATTTTTGTCTTGTTTCCAGCCCTGTTGTTTTGTCTACTAAAGTCTTTGTCTTGTTTACTAAAGTAGTAAAATGCCATAAGATATTATGTCATGTTTTCTGGGGAAATAACAAAAATTAAACAAGCAAAATTATCTGACAATGGGGTGAGAAAAATAATCTTAATTCAAACAGAAAACAGATTATTTTTCTCACCCCATTGGAAGATAATTTTGCTTTTTTTAAGCAACAACTCACTTAATTTTTAGTTATTTCCCCAGAAAACATGAGATAATCTAGTAAATACATCTTGATTTAAGAATTTTTAGATATTCTGGACTGGAAACAAGACAAAAGTACTAAGTAAGAAAAGCATTTTTGCATATTTAATACAAAATCATATTTAACAAAAATATGAGCTCCAAATGTCTGCTTTTAAATGCTCCATTTGATACGGTAACTGTAGTAATGGTAGTTAAATCACAAATGCTGTTGATAGATCTTAACTTCAACTCTTCTCCATTTCTGCTGAGTCTCTTGGTCTTTCAAACACACACACACACACACACAGAAATGATTCAACATGGTTAAAAGTACAGGTAGTAGGTCCAATAGAGCAGATTAACGAAGACGAACGACAGCGGGAAGGTTAACCGGGAGTAGTTGTCTATATAATGTGGGTTTTCCACGTGACAGCAGTTGATGGATCTCAGGATCTTCCTCAAGATGGACATGTTTTTGGCGCAGCGGCTGAAGAGCTCGGGCGGGCCCTCGGGGGCCTTGTCTTCGCTGGCGGGTCCGAGACCCGGTTCTCCAGCGCCGGTGGACGCCGACACCGAGTCTTTGCGTCTCTTTACCCGTGAGGAATTGCTGGCGATGGTTGTGACGATGCCGTTCATCTCTTCCTCGCAGTCGTGCATGTGATGACCGTACTGACAGAGGACAGAGAGAATTAGCAATGAAACTCAAGAGGAAAGATCACAGGTATGATTTGATGAGATGAGAAGATGATGTAAACGATTAATGATTTTGATGATGATCACAGTGATTATGATGATTACAATAGTTGGTTTAAAGGAGTAGTTCACTTCAGAATTAAAATTTCCTGATAATTTACTCTCCTCCACATCATCCATGATGTTCATGTCTTTCTTTCTTCAGTAGAAAAGAAATTAAGGTTTTTGAGGAAAACATTCAAGGATTTTTCTATGTATAGTGACTTCAATGGGGTCCAAATGTGAGTTTCAGTGCAGCTTCAGAGTCTCGACATGATCCAGCCGAGGAATAAGAGTCTTATCTAGACAAACCATCCACCATTTTAGAATAAATAAATAAACATTTATATACTTTTTAACACAAATGAAAAAACACAACAAAATACAAACAAACATTGAAGTCACTTGAACTAGCATATGTAACAGGAACTTACGAGACGCAGCACACAGTCACACTTCACACACACTATCTCCCCTTCATCCTCCTCCTCCTCCTCCTCACCTAAAATACACTGAAAACCTATGCAATGTTAAGTATGTACAAGAAGTAACTATGCATGTTTGATATAATTTAAAGTGTCTCAGTGCACCTGGTAAAATGGTCTCATTCTCCCAACCATAATGAAAAGCTAAAAGAAGTTATAAAATATGAGATAAGTGATGTGTCCCTAAAAGGTGTTTCCCTCCCCCAGGTCCTCCATTCAGACCTCCTGTATGGAAAACAAGAAGCCATTCAAGTATAAATTGTGTGTGAATCCCTCAATAGGGAACCAAAATCTAATTATAATGACAGACGCCACCATTTGGTAAGAATATTGAATTATCTGGGTATATAAGGAAAAGGTGCAGAAAAGTTCGGGAAGTCTGTAGGTTGACTTCCCACACAACCGCTGTGTGTAATTCTTGTTGCCAGGTAATAATTTCTACAAATTCCTCTATTTCTGAATTGTTGTTATGATATGCTTAACTGATGATTTTATTCTTATGAACTGGATTTTGAATTATTGCTTCATTACCTGGTCAATAAATTGTAAACGTCTGATTGTATTCTGACCGACTCTGAGATTTTCCGACTTTCCCAAGTAGATTATCGGATTTGTATATTTCCACAAGTTTGCGTCAGAGATTAGTGACGACTAATACCTGATATCAGATTCAAGTGTGCTTGAATGAGGAGACGAGTTATTTTCCATCTAGAATCAGCAAATGCTGTTTGATCAACCTAGATCTGGGTACGTCTAATTACCTCTGTTCTAATTTAATGTTGCTTTAGATAAGTGTGCGTGGAATGCCACGAGATTGGCCAAACCAAAGCCATTTTTAAGAAAGGTAAAGTTGATCGACTAATATCTTTTAATGGTGGTCAAGACCTCTACCAAAGTAAACAATTTAATTAAGTTCCTGAGGGGCATTCAAGGGGCATTCAAGGGGGCTATGTATATATATATCTTTGATTGTGCACGTGTGAATACGGCAAATCCCAGATATTTAGCCAATTACCTGTTTTGATAATCGGAACTGACCAACTGTGCCGGAGACCTGGTGAGGAACTCGAAGCGATATAGTTTCCTGATCTAAGCTGGTCAAATATAATCAGAGTTTAAAAGAATAAACACTTTAATGATGCACAGACATCATTAAAATCTTTTTCATTTATGGAGTCAGATGAAACAACGAGTTATTACATGTGATAAAATATATTGCATTTAATCTTGTTGCGTTGCGAAAAGGAAAGACAAGTAATACGCAGAGAAACCTTCCCTGTATTATTGGAACCCCCCATTGGACCAATAGACAACACTTTTGACAACACTAGTATGAGCAATAATAGTGCTGCTTACCACAGAAAACACCACAGATGATGATGATGATGAGCACAGTATGATGATGATGAGGATGATGATGATGAAGGCAGTGATGAGTTCTCCGGCCATCTCTCACCATGAGTGCGCTGTTGCAGTCGGGGTGGTGCAGTGTGCAGAAGTGGGCCACGGCATACTCGATCAGCGCCCCAAAGATGAAGCTGAAGCAGATGCCCAGGTACACGTCGATGGCCTTGATGAAGCAGTTGGCGTTGGGCAGAGACGTGCGGGCGCCCATCATCAGTGTGGTCATCGTCAGGACAGTGGTCACGCCTGTAACACACACACAGTCAGGGCTCTGAACTCTGAACTGCTCAGTGTTTATGAGACTTAAGAAAATCAACTAGTAGTGGTGCAACGGGTCACAAAATTCACGGTTCAGATCATTTATGGTTTTTGAGCCACGGATTGGAAAAATGCTTTTCTTACTTAGTATTTTTGTCTTGTTTCCAGTCCAAATATCTAAAAATTCTTAAATCAAGATGCATTTACTAGATGAGTAAAACACCATTAGCTATTATGTCCTGTTTTCCGGGGGAATTAATCCAAATTAAGTGAGTTTTTGCTTTAAACAAGCAAAATTATCTGTCATTGGGGTAAAAAAAAAAACTTAATTCAAACTGAAACAAGATTATTTTTCTTACTCCATTGGCAGATAATTTTGCTTGTTTTAAGCAAAAAACTCACTTAATTTTTATTTATTTCCCGAGAAAACAAGACTTAATATCTTATGTCATTTTACTACTTTAGTAAATCCATCTTGATTTAAGAAATGTTTGATATTTGGACTGGAAACAAGACAAAAAGACTAAGTAAGAAAAGCATTTTTTGCAGAGTGGGACTTGTGCGCTGAACATGCTGATTGGTCCAGTTCATGCCGCATTTTGATTGGTTGACTCCACGCAGCATTTTATTTCAACCACCATCAGTTGCGGTGCGTGCAGGAACAGTGCAGTAACAGTTACAGTGCAGGAACAGTAACAGAAACAGTAACAGTTACAGTAACAGTCGTCTGCTATTCGCATCAACAATGGAGTTTAAAAAATACGACCGATGGACCGACGACGAGGTTCAGGCTTTATTACGCTTAAATTCAGAGAATGAAATCCAGCGGGAACTGTAAAGTCGCGCGCAGTCCTACGTCACCGGACTGTTTGCCTATAATCTAGATTCCTGGAGATGATGTTCATGTCCTCGTACAGCGAGACGGCAGAAGAGTGTCACGCTTGAGTTTGTGTAGTAGAGCAAACTGAGACACGCACAACGTGGAGACTTCAGATTTCAATAGCAATAGAGACACTAGTCCATATCGTGAGTTAATGAAGTGTTAGGCCTTACTTTTGATTTGTTCATCTAAAATTAGCAAAATTCTATGACATTCTACGTTACACTGTAAAGTAAATTTTTACGACTGAATTCTGTGATTCCGATCATGTTTTCTGCATTGGAAAACATCATAGGACCCTGGAGAGAAATGCTCAACTACGCTGGCATACTACAGTTTCAAAGGAGCTTCCCCAACACTGACATCACTTTAAACGTCTGAGACAAATTTAGCAAATCCTAAAAGAATCCTCTGATCCTAAAATTTGACACTGGTTTGACATGTTGACAGCCGATTAATGACCGTTGCCATCAGATTTGTGTCAGCAGATTTGACTCTCAGGCCTGCAGTGATTCTCCTACGACGACAGTCAAATTGTCTTTGTTTTTCAAGACAAGCCGTGAACAAAATTAACATTAGAGATTTCTTTGTAGCCACCATTTCAATCCCGCGTGTAACGCAGCTCACATCACTGAACGTGTCATTGACTGATGATGTAAAACTCCAGACAAGTTCTTGCGTGCGTCCGTTTTAAACACGTCTGACATTAATGACAACTGAGATCTTACTGTGTCCTCATCAGACGCGATGCGATAAGATTCCAGCGACAAATAATTTGTCTGTCCACACTAGACGCGACGCGACTGCGAGTCAAAATGAGTCAGAATGCGTCAAAATCAATCAAAACCCACAGCCAATCAGAACAGCGTGTGGGCGGAGTCAGCCAATCAGAACAGCGTGTGGGCGGAGTCTCGCGGCACCAGAGAGTAATCTCGACGGCACTCGCAAGACAATGGATAAGTCGCTACATAATCAAATTCACAAATATTACACCATTTAAACATTATTAAAAATACATAGGCTGAGTTACTAAAACAATCTTTGTCAAATAATACACTTGTTTGTTCACAGTTTGAACGTTCCTGTTTCCATTTGTTTAATTTCAAGATCTGAGGTGAATTATCCATTGTTGCTTTTACAGCTACAAAGCTGGAGCACTAAATGATATTCAGAGTCACATGACACGCTTTTAACATTAAATAAAGCACATAAACAGCACCTGAGATCATCATCGCCACACTTTGTGTTTGTTGTTCCAGCGCGACATCGCAGAAAAATAGAAACCGTTTCTAAAATAGAATCGTCGCGTGTCGCCATCGCGGCTGGTTAGGACAAACACTCTGATTAACATGAACCTTTTATCGCATGTCGTGTGTAGTTAGGACACGGTGTGACATGGCTTACAGTGATGATCAAGTTCGTACAGTCTGACAAGCAACAATCGTAAAGGACGATAATAAATCCCGGCTTTAGATCGCGGTGGAAACGCAGACAGCAACAGGTCTGGGGGAAAAAAGTTCCTGGGACAAATTGTTCCGGATAATTCCAGTTTAAATATCATACAATGAAATGCATGACTGTACCTATGCAAATGCGTGCGGGGACGGACGATTGGCTGATCCAGAAAGAGACCCAGGACAGAACCACCAACAGGCTGGAGGGAACGTAGGTTTCCAGGATGAAGTACAAGATGCTCCTCTTCAGCTCGAAATGAAAGATCAGCCTGGGATAATTCCCTGGGAAGAGGATCAAAGAATCTTTTCTCAGTGATATAAAACATTAACACTAAAGTAAAAAAGAAAATCAGAGATTTAGAAGTTATCGGAGTGGTTTCTATATGTCACTCTTCAAACTATGGGGAATAATGACCTCACTGAAACATGGGAGTGAATCCACCAAATTATTGATCAGGAGTCACACTGAAGAATATGTACATTTTGCTGACATTCCTGATAAGTTATGAAAAAGTTATTTATGAATGTTAAAAATGTCAAATTTTTTAAACGTTTTGAAGTTTTTTCTTTGTTATGCAAAAGTTGAGCGAACATTCCGTTTTGCAAATGTTACGTGAACGTCACTTTCGAATGTTCTCTGAACGTTCCGCAACTAGAATTAACATTTAAAAAATGTCCAACTAAACGTTTCAGAAAAAAACGTTCCATGACTAATGTATAAAGAACGTTTTGAGAACATTATTAAAGCGTAACTCTCGCCAAAATGCAACCTAGGGTCTTTTTGTTAATCTACCCGAGGCAAACTTTCGTTTAAAAGCGTAATTAGGATGGAAACGCCACTTTTAAGTTTGACTGTATTTTCGTATTTTCAAATTGCCTTTTGAATGGGAGTGATTGGGGCACGACTATGATAGCATCAAAAATCGCTATTTTTAAAACACTAAGAAGGCTCGACACAACATGAAACTTTGCTGGAAGTCTCACCAGGGGCTCTACACATAAACTGAGCATTGAGTACATTGTGTACACAGAGTTTACTAAAAAGAAAGATTTTGAACAACTCCGCCGGCATTTTGTCAGTCAAAAATAGTCGATCTCCGAATGTGAATGAACTGACTCTGAATTTTAGTATTGCTTCTTATATGAGGATCCTTTTTCAAATACAAGGTCAATATTGATTTTCACTAACGACAAAACAACAAATTATCCGTGAATTTATATGGAACTAAGCTTTAGGAGCTTTCCATCTGTACTCTCCTCACTGTTACGGTGCATTCGGAGATCGACTATTTTTGACTGTCAAAATGCCGGCGGAGTTGTTCAAAATCGTTCTTTTTAGTAAACTCTGTGTACACAAACAATGTTCTCAATGCTCAGTTCATGTGTAGAGCCCCTGGTGAGACTTCCAGCAAAGTTTCATGTTGTGTCGAGCCTTCTTAGTGTTTTAAAAATAGCGATTTTTGATGCTATCATAGAAGTGCCCCAAGCACTCCCATTCAAAAGGCAATTTGACCGAAAACGAAAATACGGTCAAACTTAAAAGTGGCGTTTCCATTCTAATTATGCTTTTGAACTAAAGTTTGCCTCGGGTAGATTAACAAAAAGACCCTAGGTTGCATTTTGGCGAGAGTTACGCTTTAAAGGCTGGATAACTTTGAACGAACGTTCTATTAGCGTTACTGGAAGAATGTTTGTTCATAACATTGACAGAACGTGATGAAATTAACATCTGGCATATTCTGGTAAACGGCTCATCAGATTTGACTACAGTGTTTGTGTTGTTGTGTACCTGTCTCATACACGGCCTCAGACGCGGAGGTGTAATGGTCCTCTACGGTGTACTGGGCCAGTCTCAGGGTGTCCAGTCCGCTCACAGACTCGTTCCCACGCGCCCAGTTAAACATCACGTCATTGACATTATAACCCCCTGTGGACAAACGAAACAGTTCTGCTATTATGAACAGCAGACGTAAAAATCACATGTGGGAAATAGATCAGATGTGTCTTGTCATATTCATCATAATTGCATGCACAATTTACAATAATTTATGAATTGCATCATAAGTATTACACAGAAAAGCCATTCAAAGCGTTTATTTAAAATTGATCTTTTGTAACATATAAATAAATGTCTTTACTCTCACTTTTGAATAATTTAATGCATCCTTGTTGAATAAAAGCATTGCTTTCTTTAAAGAAAAACACTTTTGAATGGTATTTCTAAATATAAATGAAATGTACATCAGGTTTCACAAGTTGTGACACTTGCTTTGATCAGTAAAAGCCGAAGTTTAAATGTTAATGCTAAAGCAAAGATTTTAAACTAAATGTCAAATGTTCTTCTACTTTCAAATAAAAATAAAAAATCATCCCAAATTAAATTATATGATGAAATTTGCTTATGATGTTATGATAAACAAGAAGAGAGTATGATATGTGCAGGTTCATTTTAGAGTATAAAATAAAAATGATTTGAGCATAAAATCAGGATTGAGGTGTGAATGCATTAATTCATATTTATTTACATATTCAGTTATTAATAATTAGATATCATTTAGTGACTATATCAGAAAACTTTGTGATTTTTCAAATATAAATGTCACATGTGGACATCAGTATGTAATATCAGTGTGTGTCCTCTTGGTGGCGCTGTGTCACCGTAATAAGATAATATGCAGCTGTGAGATCTGTTTTCTTGTGATGTGATGTTCATTAATGTGTGTTTTCCCATGTGACTCCCTGAGGACAGTAACGGCACATGACGGAGGAAGAGACTGTTCACATCACTGCTGTTTGTGTGACACTCACATCACATATCTGTACAGTAACCCATGATTAAATCAAGACTTTGCATGGCATGCGATTCCCACACGACGAGACTTTTAAGACCCTCATGTGAAACAAAGCATCTCAATCAAACACGTCTCCATAGGAAACCATCAGACACAAAGATAGAGAATCTCTCGGTTCCTGTCTTCGTTAAATAAATATTTAAGCTCAATTTCAGATGCCTTCGAGCTCTACGTCGACACAAAGCTGAACACTGATTGCATACGAATGGCTGGACTAGACACATCAGGCGTTTGTCACATGATGTTGATGTTCAAAATGATTGTTTTTGCCATTTGCTTTCAAAGAAGTGATGCACAAGTCAAATTTAAGATGAATTCCTTCAACCTTCTGAAAACTTACTGTGTCATGTGATGGTATTTACTTCATGCTGCCATTTCTGGGAGCACGACGTAACTCGAGTGATCAGTGAGCAAAAGAAGTCATTCTCTTTAAGCTTGTTGTCTTTGCTGAGGTTTCTATAGAGTTCTCAAAATGTGCTTAAATAACCTTTTCATGAAAAATACACTGAAAATTGCATAATAACTGCACATTATGTTCATGTGTAAGATTGTGCAAAAAAAAAAATCTCATTGGAAAATGTAATCTGGCCTTTCAGAATTTGGTGTAAAATGTGCTTAAATAATCTTTTCATGAAAAGTAAACCCAAAATTGCACAAGAACTGCAGATTATGTTCATATGTAAATTTCTACAAAAAAAAACATTTTGGTCTTATATGTTCATGAAAAATAGACTTAAAATTGCACAAGAACTGCTCATATGTAAGATTGTGCAACAAAAATCTGAAAAATGTCTGCCAAAGAAAAATCTGGTCTTAGATTTTGATGTAAAATGTGCTTAAATAATCTTTTCATGAAAAACAGACTTAAAATTGCAAAAGAACTGCAGATTATGCTCATATGTAAGATTGTGCAAAACAATTGAAAAATTTATGCAAAAAACAAAACAAAAAACATTTTGGTCTTAGAATTTGTTGCAAAATGTGCTTAAATTATATTTTCATGAAAAATAGATTAAAAATTGTACAAGAACTGCATATATGAATATATCAATTATATATTTCATCACGACCAGATGAAAACAATAAATTATCTAAATTGACAGAGTGTGTTAAAGATATAAAATACTGGATGACGTGTAATTTTCTGCTATTAAATTCAGATAAAACGGAGGTATTACTTATTGGTCAAAAAAACTGCCCACAAAACCTCTTACAATACAACTTTAATTTAGAAGGATGTCCTGTTACTTTATCCACTACAGTAAAAGACCTGGGTGTTATATTAGACTGCAACTTGTCTTTTGAAAATCATATTTCATATGTTACAAGAACACCCTTTTTCCAACTTAGAAACATTGCTAAGCTACGTAACATGCTATCTGTTTCTGATGCAGAAAAGTTAGTTAATGCATTCATGACCTCGAGACTAGATTACTATAATGCTTTATTAGCTGGTTGTCCTGCATCATCAATAAACAAGCAGTTAGTCCAAAATGCAGCTGCTAGAGTTCTTACTAGGTCAAGAAAATATGATCATATAACACCGATTCTATCATCTCTACATTGGTTACCTATAAAGTTCCGTATCAATTACAAAGTATTACTAATGACCTATAAAGCCCTAAATGGTTTAGCTCCTGTGTATTTAACGGAACTTCTATCGCCCTACAATCCATCGCGCTCTTTAAGATCACTAAATTCGAGGCTTCTGATCATTCCTAGGATATCTAAGTCCACTAAAGGAGGGAGGGCGTTTTCACATTTAGCTCCTAAACTGTGGAATGGCCTTCCTGATATTGTTCGAGGCTCAGACTCGCTGTCCCAGTTTAAAACTAGATTAAAGATGCATCTCTTTAGCCAAGCATTCACATAATACTTACCTTTTATACTACAGTTGAATCAGATTCAATGCATTAATATTATGAACAGCAGCTACGCTAATTATTTCCCATCTGCTTTTCTGTTGTTATCTCGGGACGCTAGTCCCGAGGTAAATACAGATTGTCAGCTCCAGTTTGTATCCAGCCTCCCATGGAAACTACAGATGCCCCAACTGTGCAGAGACGACTCGAAGCCTGTGAAGAGACGACTCGACTCGACGCTGGCGATATGTTTATGCCCTAAATTAATGCATGATTAACTAACTGTATTTTTCTATGTACATTTCTGAAATGCACTTTCTGTAAAGCTGCTTTGAAACAATATGTATTGTGAAAAGCACTATACAAATAAATTTGAATTGAATTGAATTTAATTGAATATGTAGGATTGTGCAAAACAATTGAAACATTTTTGCAAAAAAAAAAACATTTTGGTCTTAGAATGTGGTGCAAAATGTGCTTAAATTATATGTTCATGAAAAATAGACTTAAAATTGGACAAGAACTGCACTGAATGTTTTGCAAATAATTCTCAAGAAAACCAAGACTTTTAGAACTTGGGACAAAATTGTCATGACAATAAAAAAGTCTTAATGGTCTTGAAATTAATCTTCAGTTAGTGCATAAGAAACCTTGTTTGGTCTTGATCTGTGGAGTGTGATACGACCCAGATATTCATGAAATTGGGCGGCCGCTAGCATCTTTCTGTCCTGTCATTAGAGAAAGACTCGTCGGATTGTGAGACAGACTTCAGAACAACGTCCTATTCTTCTCCCGCTGATCTCTATGAGAGACACATCCAACACTCACAGGCGGTTACAGAAGAATCCGAGGATCAGAGAACGACAGACGGGGCGAGCGATAAAGAGAAAGATAACGTCAGCAAGAACAGAAAGCAGCTTTAGGTCCCAAACGACAGCAAATCAGGTTTCATGCGACACAAAATTGACCCAAATCTAGTGGCTGTCACACACACTCCTGAGGTGCATCTTCTGTCTGTGTATATTCATTTATAATATGACCTTAAGTGCACGGAAAATAAACAGACATATTTGGATGCGACTTCTATAGTCGTGCAACCCCAACATGTTCTTATAAAATATGTATATGAAACATTGTGCAGTTCAGATGTTACAAACAAGAGCACATCAGCTTCCCAGAGCAACAGTAAAAGATGGACAATGCATGTGTTTTCTTACAGCTCTCCAGTTGTAAGGTGCATGTCTGTTTGTCCATGGGATATTTGGTCAGATCCATGTTACAGGCCACAGTGGTGGTGATCCTACAGAAAACACACGGTTCATATCATTTTTCATAAACATCTGATATTTAAATGCACAACATCCTTTACTTATCGTAGTCCAAACATCCTTAAAGGAGTAGTTCACTTCAGAATGAAAATTTCCTTATAATTTACTCTCCTCCACGTCATCCAAGATGTTCATTAGGGCTGGGTAAAAAATATTGATTTCTCGATTTTAATCGATTCTCATTTTTACGAACCGATATCGATTCTTAAATCCCAAGAGTCGATTAGTCATCCTGTTTTCAGCTGATGAATGAATGTAACATTGTTGCGCGCATCCTATCCAATAAATCGCAATAATCTTTGTGCTTTGTTACTATTGATATAAAACAAAGTCTCAGATTTCAAATTACATCCATTTTTTTACGAAATTCAAAAACATAAATGCCGTTTTGTCGCTGTGGCGTGAGATCGCTCTGGCTCAGCTCTAGAGAAGCACGTGATCTTCTCTTCCGCCTTAATAACACCAGTTACAGCACGAAATAAACATGAATGAACTTCTGTAAGTGTGTTAAAAGGTAGAGTACAACTTAGGCCATCCTTAAAAATATTCTTGTTTGCCGTAACCCGACCGACCCTGTCAATTTAGTACCGACCCAATTATTTATTTATTTTTCCCTTTTAGTCCGACCGACTTGCCGGTTGTAAACTTGCGTTAAGACCGACCGATTTTTTTTTAACTCTTCAAACAACTAATACAAATGCAATTAAATAATATTAGTTATTAAGTATTGTGAATATAAATTGCCTAGACCTACATACAAACATAAGCTA
This sequence comes from Abramis brama, assembly GCF_963993115.1. NCBI lineage: Eukaryota > Metazoa > Chordata > Actinopteri > Cypriniformes > Leuciscidae > Abramis > Abramis brama. The sequence continues at coordinate 1,146,765 of NC_139981.1, read as the reverse complement.
CGTTCTTTCTTTTAAATAAAAACCCGTGGCGCGTCATCTATGATTATGTTTACACCATTGGTTTACGCATGTCACACTACGGCCTGTAGTTCGCTTCGTTTCATTCACTGTCAATGGTTCGCGCTTGGTAATGATGGCTGCGGCTTTACTCTAAAGATTACTTCATTTTTATATGTTGTTGAATATGGTTTATTAAAAAATAAACATGTGAGAGCGTGTTATAGGCTATATGTCATGTTTTAGTCAGATATGACGACACTACTGCAACACGCATCGCCGCAGATGAAGCTGAGCATCAACGTGCTATCGCAAATCAAAGTGAAAGTAAGTCGCTGACGCTTAACACACAATCATCTTCATTAAATGTAAAGAAACGAAATGATCTTACCAGGGCTGTTTCCGCTTTCTCTTATTGCGGGCTTTGATTCAGAAATTTTAGCTGATGATCAATAAAATAATGTATCTCATAACTGTTGCTTTCGGTGACGTGCACTCCATTAAATCTGCATATAGCGGGAATTGAAGATCGGATTTATATACGAAAAAAAAAAAACATTTAGCCTATGTAACCAGGTGTAAATGGAATCGTTTTGATAAATCAGATTGCAATCCGATCTGAGAAAACGCATGAAGTGGCCTGGTGTGAACAGCCCCTAGACATCGCTGAAAAATGTTCTTTTGTTAAATATATGCACCACATTACATATTCATTATAATTTTTAATGTTCTTCAATTTTGAATGCATGTTTGAATAAATCTGGCAGGTTTTTATGAACGCCACCATTTAAATGTTTATATTTCATATAACTTTATTATTATAAAAATAAATAAAAGTGTAATTTAAGTGTTTGTATTCAAATCAGTTAATTTTTACCTTCAATATTATAGTAGGCTAATGAAGCCTATAGGCTACCACAGACTCCCATAGTTTACAATAATAGTTCAGAGATTTGTTGTCCTTGAGAAAATTTGCCATGTATTGAACTTGATATCCAAAATAATCAATATTGAATCGAATCGAAATCGAATCGAATTGTGAAATTTGTGTCAATACCCAGCCCTAGTAATCAGGTTGAAAGGTCACGCGTGACGAAGACGGAGGTACAGACCCAGTGCAAAAACTACGTCTAACACCCTTTACAAAATAAATAAAAGGTAAAAACAAAGATGTCGGACAATTTTGAAGTTGGAGGAGAAAATGAGAAGGAGTTTTTCGCTCTACTCTACATTTCTGAACCGGAACACGCGTGACCTTTCATCACAGCTAGTGTAAGATGAGCACTAGTGGTTTTAAAGTATATAAATGTTTATTTATTTCTTATAAAATGTCCGCTGGTTTGTCTAGATAAGACTCTTATTCCTCGGCTGGATCGTGTCGAGATTTTGAAGCTGCACTGAAACTCACATTTGGACCTTGAACCCGTTGGACCCCATTGAAGACACTATATGGAGAAAAATCCTGCATGTTTTCCTAAAATTTTTTATTTTCGACTGAAGAAAGACAGACATAAACATCTCGGATGACGTGGAGGAGAGTAAATTATCAGGAAATTTTAATTCTGAAGTGAACGACTCCTTTAAACCAAGACATTTAAGCACAATGCATAATATCAAGAGCAGGGATGCACAGATATGAACATTTTGGCCGATACCGATAATTCTTTATATTTGAAAGCCGATAACCAATATATTGGCCGATAAATCTAAATCCAAATGTTTATATAATTTTTGAGAGCCTGATTACAAAAACAAAAATCTCACCATTAAAAGTCATGTCCCAAGCACACAACTATAATGTTCTCATTATAATGTTTTGTAGCCGATATGACAGACTTGCACTTTAACTGTATCTTCCTTTTTTGAAGTGACAACAATCATATTTCAAGCCATTCAAACCCATCATGTTGAACAGTGCGCATCTGAAGTGTCTCAGCTAAAGGGAATAATACATTATTTATCGGCTTTAATATATCAGCCAAATTTTCTTATCGGGCCGATAACAATAAAAATGATCATATATCGGCCGATACCGATATGGTGGCCGATATATCGTGCATCCCTGATCAAGAGAGCATAAGCGGATTCACAGTGATATATCTGTGCTAGAGAGCAGATAAAGCCTCACCGGAGAGCATAGAGAACCGTTCCGTTGGGAAAGATCCGGATCAGTCGGTTCTCCACTGTGATGTCGTGGAGGAAGGACTTCTTGGAGTCCACTATAAAGGTGTCCGGGACCCACAGCAGCTCCACCAGACGCCCGTCGAGACTCAGGCTCTTGTTGCCCTCGAACACCAGCCTCTCGTCGGTCCAGCGCTGGCGCAGGAAGATGGTGGCCGTGTAATCCTGCAATCAAACATGCAATTAAACACTCGTAATACAACAGTCCTGAGATTTAGCAAACAATACAAACATTTTATGAACAGCAAATTAGAAACGGTGTGTGATCAAAAGTTTAATACTTGAGGTAAAGATTTTAATAATAATATAATAATAGTAATACAAATAACAATAAATGTTAATAAATGTTATATTATTATAAAAAAATACTAATAATTTTTTGTCATTAAATAGTATGCCATTAAAAAAATATTTTTAATAATTCATTATTAGTAGCATTATTCTTCTGTAATTTTAATAATAAAATAATAATAATAGTTTAAATATTATTTTGAATTATTATTATTATTATTATGAATAAACAAATAATAGTAATAATAAATAAATAATTTATTTTTCATTATTGTTGTAATTTGAAAATTTAAATAATAATAATAATAATAATAAGTTTAATTTTTATTATTTATATTAAACTACTACTAATACTAATAATAATACAAATACATATTCATTTATTTTAATATTTATTATTGATGCCATTTGAAAATAAAAAACAATAATAATTATTATAAATATAAATAATTTGTAAATATTATTATTTATTAATAAATGTTTACATTTGTATTATTATTTGTATTACTAGTGCAAAATGCCCGTGCAAAATCAGTTTTTGTGTGTGTTTTTAGTAATTGTTGGTTGGTGCCCGTGAAAGAGACTGTGAACGCATTGAATTCAGGGAGCAGGCTAGGTTACTACAAATGATGGCTGTGAATAAACTATAATATTCAGAAGTAAACAGTGTAGCTGACTGAGTGTTTATGTATACCACAACCGTCTAAGTGCTAGTGCAAAATGCCCGTGCAAAATCAGTTTTTGAGTGTGTTTTTAGTAATTGTTGGTTTGGTGTGTTTGAGTGCTCATTGTTACAATTACACAGCAAAAGTTCAGTGACATTTTTATTTGTGCATGGTAGAAAGCACACAGTGAACTCGAGAAAACGCTATGCTTGAGGAAACAGTTTGTGAATAGGCTACTACAAATGATGCCCGTGAAAGAGACTGTGAATGCATTGAATAGGATATGTTTAGTTGGTGAATAGCATAGGCTACTATTACACAGTAGCGATAACTTTAAGCGCACCAGAATGAAATATATACAGAAGTAAACAGCATAGCTGACTTACAGATTCAGTTTACATCCACAAATGAATAAGCGCATTGATTCAGGGAGCAGTGCAAAGTGCCCGTGCAAAATCAGTTTTTGTGAGCTGATCGCCGTCAAAAAAGTTCAGGAGATATTTCTTAGCGATGGCTGATTTCAACAGTTTCAATATGATAAAAAAAACTTTTATATTGATTCAATGGATTAATTGCATTTTGAAAAAAAAGTGTCATGAATTTATTGCATTTTTGGGGGAAAATAATCCGTTTTTATAATAGATCTTTGAAAATCAAAATCTGGAATTGAATTTTTTATGTTATTATAACCTAAAGATGCTATGTGAAAGTTTGAAACAGAAAATAGTAGTTTTCATCTTGCCACTTTCTTGGTAAAGAAAACACATTTTTACTCAAATTAATCAAAATGGATTTATCACGTTCTGGAACCAAACTATAATCTTCAGAAGTAAACAGTGTAGCTGACTGAGTGTTTATGTCAGAGTGTTTATTTTTAAACCACAACCTTTTAAAAATGATATATTTAACGATATCTTTAGCATTTCTCATCCAAACAACGTCAAACTTGGCACTTCACTTACTCGTGCCCGTAGCGAGACACCTGTCGAATTTGAAATCCATCGGACTAACGGTTCGAGAGATATGTGGTTAACAGACACACACACAGACACACACACACAGACTGACAGACAGACAGACGTTTCTGTAATTTATAGATAGATATTTAATAATAAACAAATAATAGCAATAATACATATTTTTAATAATCATTTCTTTTTTATTCATTATTGTAGTGAATTAAAAACTAAAATATCAATTATAATAATAATTAGTTTTTAAAATCATTATTTATTGTCCATTATTGGTTATTATTAGTAATATAATTGTTATTATTTTTATTTTTTAAATGATGTGTGGGATGAGACAAAAGTTTATTAGAATTTGAACAAACCTCAAGTATGAGCAATAAATCAATAAATAAAAAATAGCAGACAAAAATATTCAAGCTCATGTAAACTGCTGTATAAAATCTCTCATTTACACCCCAGATGTGTGTGAGGTTGCACTGTTCCTCTCACCATGTTGATCTCTGAAATAGTGTCAATACTGGCGATGTCCAAACTCATGCCCACCGTCACTGGACCATCTAAACAACAGAGATGGGGAGAAGGCATGTAAATATCATGTGCATTAATCACTCTGAGAATCGCTGTTAAAGATGGAAACCCTGCGAGCGAAACTCTCTCTGCTCATTAAAGCTGATCATGTGGAAAGCGTATGTTTTACTTCTTCTAAAGTCTTTACATAAACACAGTGAGTCAGAGCCATGCAATGATTTAAATGAACAGTTTTGAGGACTGTCACGAAACCACACACAGGAAACAGGGGATCCAATCGCAGTATGTTTATTAGGGAAAATCCGTACTCACAACTAGTCCAGGCAAGGGTCAAAATCCAAATAAGGCAATCCAAAAACAATAAACAAACAAGAACAGCAAAAACAGACCTCAGAAGTGATGTGACAATAACAAGGACTCCGTGACACAAAACAGACAGGGTTATATACACAGGGAAATGACAATGCTAATGAGGAATTGGCTGAGTGCAATGATTAGTGACAGGGGACAGCTGAGTGCAATGAAGAACAAGGATCGTGGGGAATGTAGTTCAGAATGTGACAGACACCGTGGGGAAGGAGGACATCTAGTGGTGACCCAGGGAACTCAAACCAGACACTGTGACATAACCCCCCCTCTACGGAGCGGCTACCAGACGCTACAAGACATGACAGACAAAACAAGAGTCCAGGCGGGAGGTGGACTGGTGGACGATCAGGGGGAGGGATGGGGGGCCAGGTCCATGGAGGGAAACGGGGACAGGGAGTGACAGGGAGTGACGACCCCTCGGGCGGCCACGGCGGCGACGACCCTTCAGGCGGCCAGGGAGGAGATGACCCTTCAGGCGGCCATGGCACTGGAACAGACACCGGCTCAGGAACAGGAACAGACACCACCGGCTCAGAAACAGACACCACCGGCTCAGGAACTGGCACCACCGGCTCAGGAACAGGAACAGACACCACCGGCTCAGGAACAGACACCACCGGCTCAGGAACAGACACCACCGGCTCAGGAACAGACACCACCGGCTCAGGAACAGACACCACCGGCTCGGCGGCGGCCATCTTGTCTGAAGACACAGGTTCGGCGGCGGTCATCTTCTTCAGACGTGACGTGAACAGTCTCGGCGGCGGCCATCTTGTCTGAAGACACAGGTTCGGCGGCGGTCATCTTCTTCAGACGTGACGTGAACAGTCTCGGCGGAGGCCATCTTGTCGGAAGACACAGGCTCGGCAGACGTGACGTGAACACTCTCGCCGGCGGCCATCTTGTCCGAAGACCCAGGCTCGGCAGGCGTGACGTGACGTGAACAGGCTCGGCGGCGGCCATCTTGTCCGAAGACACAGGCTCGGCAGACGTGACATGAACAATCTCTGTGGCGGCCATCTTGTCTGAAGACACAGGCTCGGCAGACGTGACGTGAACAGGCTCGGCAGACGTGACGTGAACAGGCTCGGCAGACGTGACGTGAACAGGCTCGGCAGACGTGACGTGAACAGGCTCTGTGGCGGCCATCTTGTCCGAAGACACAGGCTCAGGAACAGTCTCTGGCTGGGCAGACATAACGTGAACAGTCTCTGGCTGGGCGGAACTCAAGTGCTTCCTCCAAGCGTGCAGAACCGCCAATGCGTAAAACCCAAAGACAGCTCTCCTGGTCATGGCAGGACTGATGGTGGGCTGCTCCAGGACTACCTCCGGGACGACAGTGGGCTGCTCGGGCACTGCCTCCGGGACGACAGTGGGCTGCTCGGGCACTGCCTCCGGGACGACAGTGGGCTGCTCGCGCACTGCCTCCGGGACGACAGCGGGCTGCTCGGGCAATGCTTCCGGGACGACATGCTTCCTCCATGCATGCAGAACTGCCAATGCGTGGAACAGGAAGACAGCTCTCTTGGTCGTGGCAGGACTGATGGTGGGCTGCTCCAGGACGACCTCCGGGACGACAGCGGGCTGCTCGGGCACTGCCTCCGGGACAACAGCGTGCTGCACGGGCACGACCTCTGTGATGACAGCGTGCTGCACGGGGACGGCCTCTGGGATGATAGCGGGCTGCACAGGCACGACCTCTGGGGTGAGATCAGTCTCCGGACTGGCAGACTTGCGTCTCCTACCCCCTCTCCGTCTACGACGGCGAGACGGTGGCTCCGACCCGTCCCTCACCAGCCCAGAGTCGAAGGGGGGCCATGGTGGAGAGTGGTGTTGGATTCCCTCTCGACCAACCACTCCTCTGCGACCTCCCCGGGTCCCACGAAAAATGACCAGACGGGTTCCCTCAAAACGCTCTCTCCTCTCCCGCTCGGTGGCTGGGGCAGAGAAGTTGGCGAACATACCGCTGGATCTTTGTGTGTAACGGAGTCCTTCTGTCACGAAACCACACACAGGAAACAGGGGATCCAATCGCAGTATGTTTATTAGGGAAAATCCGTACTCACAACTAGTCCAGGCAAGGGTCAAAATCCAAATAAGGCAATCCAAAAACAATAAACAAACAAGAACAGCAAAAACAGACCTCAGAAGTGATGTGACAATAACAAGGACTCCGTGACACAAAACAGACAGGGTTATATACACAGGGAAATGACAATGCTAATGGGGAATTGGCTGAGTGCAATGATTAGTGACAAGGGACAGCTGAGTGCAATGAAGAACAAGGATTGTGGGGAATGTAGTTCAGAATGTGACAGACACCGTGGGGAAGGAGGACATCTAGTGGTGACCCAGGGAACTCAAACCAGACACTGTGACAGGGACAGATGAACAAAAAACAGCAATGTTTGCATTGAACACGACAAGATTTAGAATATTTGCTGAGGCAATAATCAAAAATGCTCTCATCATTGTTTTCCTTAAACTTTATTTTACACATGCGCTCTTTCTACGGCTGGTTTTATACTTGGTTTGACCGTTTGAGCTGATTCATTTCAGTCCGTGACGATCACGCTGAATACAAGCTGTTTACCACTGAAACTGGGCATGAGTTTCACTGTTATTGAAGGATTTGTCCCTTTGGATTCTCCAGCAAAACACACAGAACGGCACTCGCTCTTCTCTGCCGAGAGATGTGAAGCAGAAGCGGCAATTTATTTCGAATTTATTATGTGAGAAATACATTATACATTAGTGAACCAAAGACAGTCTCAAAAACACGGTTTGAAATCGCTGGTGTTTCTGACGTCACAAACTACCTTGTAACCAATCAGATCAACGTGTGATCGTCAACCAGTGGATCTCTGAGCTGAGTGAGTGAGTGGAGGCGGGGTTCATTTGCATATTCATAGAACCACGTATACTAAATGAGGCACGGGTGTCGAGTTACATTCAAGATATTTTAAGACATGAAAAATGCTTAAATATGTCATTTTGGTGATCAAAGATGAGTTCTAAGGGATATAATTATTGATTACGGGGGACTTTAAAGCACATTGTTTTAAATTCATGTTCCTGGTAATCTTGAATCAGAATAACCTCTTGCAGCATCTCTTCTCTCTCTGATGATGTGGGCGGGGAAACCTGTCACTCACATGAGATCAGCCAAAAGCAAACCACAACCATCCAATCAATTCCCCACAGACAAAATCAAGCCCCGCCCACATTTGTTCTGGTTCCAGAAGCATTTCACTCGGATATATACGGCATAATAGAGAAGAAAAGACGAGCGCAACTTCTGTTTCATGCTGACTAAGTTATAAGTTGACAAGCTACACTTGTAAAATGGCCAATGGCAACAAAGGTGAAAAAGGTGACAGTGGCACAAACCGAAGTCTTCTACTGTCAGGTCAACCACAGCTGAGAAGGTTAGCTAATGCATGTTGTTACGCACGTATAACAACACTTGTCCTAAGTGTCTTTCTGATTGATGAGGCTGTGGCTTAATCACATTTATAATTCACATTTGAATGTGTAATATAATGGAGCATCAATCAATCTGCATTCAAATGAGCAATGTGAGGGAGTGAAGCACCTAGATATACACACGCATTAAACATTCAGCACGTCCTTACTGTCAAAGAAAGGCCGGAGGTATTTGTTGTATCCTTTCATCAGCTTCTGGATGGTCGGAGGAAGAATCTCTCCATCCTTCACTTCGGCGCTGAGCAGAGAGTTTTCCAAGAACCTGTGTGTGGGAAAAACAGGAATATGAATGAAGAGACCGAACGCTGGCGTCCTCAGCACATTCACAAGCTCATTATTTCGGGGCAAAACGCTGATGAACAATTTGTTTCGGCGTAAAATCGGAAGCCCACACTGATAAGAGTGTCGGAGATCCCAGAACAACTTTAAATTAAGATAGAGAGGGAAAAAATACGCTCATTTTCATAATTGGATTACTTTGATCCGTTGAAAACGTATCCTCGGATTTCATCACGTTTGGCTTTTGCACAGAACAGTGAAATACAGCAATGCACCTTCAGCAGAAACTAATGCATTTATGATGCCATGAACGTGTGTGTGTGTGTGTGTGTGTGTGTGTGTGTGTGTGTGTGTGTGTGTGTGTGTGTGTGTGTGCGTGTGCGTGTGTGTGTGTGTGACATGTACAGTAAATACAGGACAGATGAGTTCGGTAAAAACTGACAGCAAAACATAGAAATGATCTAACTGAACATCAGTTTCAGGCACGTTACATAATCAGAGGACATTGGGTTACAATTTGAACTAGTTCATTTAAAATTGTCAAGGCTTCTATAGACTTAAGTCGAACATTTCGAATTGATATTTAAAATTCGATTAAAAACAATTCCAGGTTTGTTGTGCTTGTTTTTAGAGCTGCATAATGTGGCTAATATTTTGTGTTTATATATCAATATGGCTCTAAAATATTAACTATAACTATTAATATTACTAAAAAACTTAATACATATTACTATTGTAATATTTCAATGTAAAATAATATTTTATAGTAATTATTCTTTTTTTTATGGCTGTCCTAATTTCTTCATTTTAAAACGTTAAACCATCAAACTTATAATTTGACAGAAAAATAAATGTTGATAAGCACATTTGCAAATTAATTTAATTATACTGCAGGCATTGAGATTTGATAAATGCCATATTGCAATTTCGGTTTTTATTTCAGTTAATCATGCATCTCAACTATAGACATCCATGGAAGCTTGTTTCCGCCACAGAATAAAAAATAAAAAAGGTAATTACGACTTTTTATCTCGAAATTCTGACAGAATTGCGAGATATAAAGTCGAAATTGCGAGTTATAAAGTCAGAATTGTGAAATGTAAACTTGCTATTGTAATGTGGACTCGTGAAAGCTGCTTTGAAACGATGTGTATTGTGAAAAGTGCTATACAAATAAATGTGACTTGAAATGAATATTGCGAGTCAAATTTGTGTGCTATAAAGTCGTAATTGCGTGATAGTCAGAATTGCGAGAAATAAACTTGTAATTCTGACTCTCAGAATTGTGTTTATATCTCGCAATTCTGACTATAACATGAAATTGTTTGATTTAGTCAGAATTGCAAGATATATAGTCGCAATTGCATGTTGTAAAGTCAGAATTGCGAGATATAAACGCAATTCTGAGAAAAAGATTTCAGAACTGTAGTTTATTTCTCACAATTACGAGCTTATATCTCACAATTCTGACTTTATAACTTTCAATTCTGAGATTAAAAGTCGCAATTATTTTTTAAAATGTTTTATTCTGTGGCGGAAACAAATTTATGTCCCTAAACTAATATTTTAAGTCTCTGTTTTAACAACAATGATGGTGCAAAAAAAAAATGATGGTGTCGACGCCTCAAATCCTGAGGATTAAAGAGAAATTACGCAGATGTAAACGTGGAAACGAGCCACTCACTGAAATCAAAGAAGATCAAAACATCTCAACATAACAACCGTTTACTGAACTATTAACAACCACCCCATTAGTGTCTATATATACTTTTTCTAAAAATAGATTTTAGGACAAACATCTGAGAAACTCCATTAGTGTGCTGAGCTATAAAAGCACAACATCTGAGTTTCCAGCTGTGCAACTAAACAGACACACAATACAAAATCAACCCTTGTTTCCTCTCAAATGTTCCTCCACCTTGTTAGGTTTTGCAGAGGTTGTGTGAGGTGAGTTTCCCTGCGAGGAAAGCCAGAGGATCATCAGTGGCTACGTTTACAAATAATCCGTCAGTAATGGGATTGACGGCTCAATCGGACTGGAAAGCCTTCATCTAAACACCTTAACCGATCCGATTGAGCTCGATCCGAATTAAATTTCGATCGGATTGAAAGGGGTGATTTATTCCTTTTCTAATCCGATCCAGAGAACACACACATCAACCCGATCACATGTTTAGCTGTTCATGTAAACACTACATTCGGATTCAACAATCGGATTCAGCCATGGACTGCTCTCTGTGTGTGTGTGTGTGTGTGTGTGTGTGTGTGTGTGTGTGTGTGTGTGTGTGTGTGTGTGTGTGTGTGTGTGAATGAGAGACAGCGGATGCAGAGTGTGTTTTATCAGACGAGTGTTTGTTGTTCTGCCAGGCCTGTGGGGTTGTGTGTGTATGAATGTGAGTGTGTGTGTGTGTGTGTGTGGGATGAGAAGGAACCTCTCCAGCTCCGTTCCTGACAGCGTTTGGCTTTGATTTCACACACTAGGAATCCTAACATGACCTTCAGTTTCCCCATATCAGGGTGAATCTCACAAAACTTTGTCTGGGTCACAATTCACTCCAAAATCAAAGAGCATGAAATAAATGATGGTCACACTTCAGATTATGGTCCTAATCTCACGATTAACTACAACTTTTGCCTCAAACTTCTAATGACAGCTTATTAATAGTAAGGGATTATTAATTAATGGTTAAATTAAGGGATGTAGAATATGGTCATGCAAAATAAGACATTAATATGTGCTTTATAAGCACTAATAAACAGGAGATATCATAGTAATATGCATGCTAATAAGCAATTAGTTAATAGTGAGAATTGGACCATAAACTAAAGTTTTACAGAAATTATATCTATATTATTTTAGAAAGAAAAAGAAAGCAAAGCCTATTTCAGCATTAACTTTTTTTTTTTTTTTGCATTACTTTCTTTATAATTCAGTTCTCAACAATGATTCTACTTTAATCGTTTTTTTATTTGATTAAATTAGCATAACTCCTATTTTATCAGGATCTAAAAATACTTGATAGTTTAAATAATACTTTATAATTACAGTAGTGAGCATGATGTTTTTGGCATTACAATAATGAGAATTGGGGGGAATATGCTTGAATTTCAGAAAATGCTCTTATAAATAAAACAAACTCATGCACAAAGTGCTTTTGATTTTGGATAAAAAATGAGCCAGATTTTGTCACAGGTTTTATGAGATTCACACAATAAAAACAGCAGCACTTCTAAAAGAAAATGTGACAGCTCTTGTTGCTTCTTAATGATTAATTTTAGAAAACAGAAGCAACAGAGGAACGGTCGATAAATTCAATCATGAAAGCAGCATTTCAGATCTGACTGGAAGTCATGCAGCAACGAAATACAGCTTATCAACTCATATCTGTCAGGATGATGGGATTGTGAGATCGACAGCATCTCATCAGGTCACTTCCAGATGGATTTGGGAATAGGAAAGGAATTATTTCTCCAGAACCTGTTGGAATGATTTGGCAGATGCCATTAAAGGGGTGGTATAATGCACTTTTCACAAGATGTAAAATAAGTCTCTGATGTTCCCAGAGTGTGTGTGTGAAGTTTTAGCTCTAAATACCCCACAGATATTTTTATATAGCATGTTAAAGTTGTCACTTTTTGAGGATAAGCAAAAACGCAACGTTTTGTGTCTGTTCCTTTAAATGCAAATGAGCTGCTGCTCCCGGCGCAGGGGGCGGAGCTTCAACAGCTTGAGTGTGTTAGCAGCTCCAATTACCTCACGCAGACACACATTAAAATGACAGAAACTGTTCTACCTTTTATGTTTAAACGGAGTCAGACAAAGATGGAGAGACTCCATGTAGAAGCAATAGGACATCTCTGAATGGTTAGTTGATGAATTTATGTAGCTGATGTGGCGTTAACTATCTTCAATTAGTATATTCTGTCATGATAATCTATAAATCGCTCGTATAGGAACTGTTGTGAGATGCACACAGAGTGACTTTCTATTGCATGTGAAAAGACAGATGCTACAGTTTGAGCTGACTCACAAATGTGCTCGACTACAACAACTCTTCCTCTTCTCAACATGGACTGTGTGTTCCCGGGGGCGGGGTTTATGTAAATTTCAGGGTTGGTGATGTCACTATCCCGGGAGGAATGTGGTGTAGTCTCTACCAGCCGTTTGTTGTAGTCCTTAAAAAACGATTTCTTTAAAAGCAAATATCTCCCTTTGCTTTGAACTTTGAGCGTTGTAACTTTGCAGATGTTGATTATGCTCAAACAGCAACATTACACACTAACTAAAGTTAGAAAAGTCAAATCATTATCAACCACCCCTTTAAGTTCGGATGCATTTCTATTTGCATAAAAATAAACCTGCAAAAACAGGGCTATGCAAGATGCATTACACAAACAATGTCAGTGTAATGACACTTCTGAACACTTAAACCACACTCACACTAGCTTGAATACATACATGTTCTTTTATACCCATAAAGCCAAGATATTAGAGCAAAAATGCCACCAAAATGAACAAAAATACCCTCCAAATTCAAGTGGGCAAAAAAATATCCCTTCACAATTAAACAAAATGTATTGCGACTGTTGCGATTAAAGAGAAATGTGAAAATGAAGTGTAGATTGCTGCATTACATTTAGATCTGTAAGTGTTGCATAAAAACATTATTTTTGTGTATTTTTGCAGGGTTGAGCATTAGAACCAATCAGACGCGTTTCTGCTGAGCGTTCGAATGCAGCGGCCAATCAGAAATGTTTACACGAGTCACCAATGATGAAGAAATTCTCTTTGTTAATGCTAATAAAATAAACAATGTGAAGTCTTGATTTTCTAATGTGTAAAAAAGCAATAAACTAATGATGCATAAAAGAATATGATGCACCAAAACAAGTTTTATGTATTATATTAATCAATATTAATAATAATTATTACGATATCAGGGGCAATCAACAATATTGAAGCCCTCCCTGTAACAAATTCCTGTTTATATTTGCATTATACAACATTGTGCAATACATGCATTCCATGTGAAAATTGACCTTACAATTTCAATTACAGAGGGCAAATATTGTCCCTTATGGAAAATATAATTTCTGACCTAGCAACAGACTTCATTACACACTTGCCTTACACACTTTACTGATCCTCAACATGAAAAGGGCAAGTGTGTCATTTCTCTGCATGTTAATTAAAACCCTTCCTCTAAGTTTAATGTTCAGAGTCACTATAAGTCAGTTTGACTTCCTGAAGAGTGAAATACTGTGAACATTTTAGGAAATGTATTTAAAAGGAAGAATGCATTGATTCTCCACATCTGACTTAAATCTCCATGCAGAACAGAGCAACATTCTCCCCACATCATTCGCCTCTTTCATCATTTCTGGTCCTCTTAGTTTCTCTCTGGTTTGATCTTGGAGGTGCTGAGGAGGTCACGAGCATCAGCGCCGACACACTGACAAGCCTTTAAACACACCGGAGACAGCCAGACACATCAAAAACACACTCCAATTCAAGAACTATTTGGTGTAGAAACAATTTCCACTCAGAAATTGCTAGAAAATTTTACAAACAGTTACAAAGAGATGAGAGAAACATTCAATTAAACATGAAATGTAGAAAAGTAGAAAAATTTAAATGGTATTTTTTCAACACAACTCAAAAAGTGTTTTCTCTCCTCCTCTTCCTTTTCTCTCCTCCTCTTCCTCTCATCATTCATTCGATTCACTAGCGAAGCGCAGGACAACCTCCATCTGGCTTTCATTGTTCTCAGCAGATTCTCTTCCATGAAGAGGACATTTCAGGATTAACTGCACCATCCTTTCTCTCTCACACACACACACACACTCGAATCCCTGTGGCTCTGAGCTGTTGCGTGTTCCCGAGGTCATGGACCGATGAAGGGCTCGTTCTCTTGTGTTCAGGGTTTCCGCAGTGAGAACTTATGAGAACATCTAATCAGCGTAGTCCTGAAGATTCATCAAACCAGCAGATAATGCTTCACAGAGCCTGAATTACAGGCTCGTCTGCCACGATATTATATTTTTGTAAGGCTCTTTTTGACTTTTGTGAAGCACTATGTGCTGAGAAGCTTTAAAAGTGCTATATAAATAAAGTTGTTATTATTATTATTATTATTATTATATTGCAGGCTCATAAAACAGCCATCCCTTTAAGGTGGAATATAATTTCATATTAATCACTGCTGACTTTGAGGAGCTCTTGACCTCCATCGCTCTTTAGTTTTGCAGTAATCTGTTTGTTTTTTAGTGGCAAAATATGCTTTTCTTACTTAGTATTTTTGTCTTGTTTCCAGTCCAAAATATCTAAAAGTTCTTAAATCAAGAAGCATTTACCAGATAAGTAAAATGACATGACATTTTTTTTTGTTGAGCTTTTGCTTAGAACAAGACGAATTATCTGCCAATGGGGTAAGAAAAAAAATCTTAATTCAAATGGAAAACAAGATTATTTTTCTAACCCCATTGACAGATAATTTTGCTTCTTTTAAGCAAAATCTCAATTTTGTTTTTGTTTTTTTAATCAGAAAACAAGATATAATTTCTAATGTCATTTGACTTATCTAGTAAATGCTTCTTGATGTAAGAATGTTTTGATATTTGGACTGGAAACAAGACAAAAATACTGAGTAAGAACAGCATTCTTTGCACTTCAGAGCATTTCACCACTCATTTGCCAAAAGGCATTTTCTGTGTGTATCTGCCGATGTTTTCTCCAGTGAAATGCTGGAGTCTCAGAGCAGCTCTGGAGATGAAGTTCACGTGTTCATGTCCTCATATAGTGAGACAGCACGCACAGTCTTTAATATTCACACACACTAGTTCCATAGAGGAACACGTTCAAATTAAAAATGCATGATGTTAAGAGAATGTACGATCGCTCAATTTAACCTGGAGATTAATTATTTTTCCTGAAAATGCCAGTTAATGTTATCGCATTGGACTAAAACTTACTGACTTTTCCTCAAACAAGTTATAACTTCTCAAAAAAATTGGGTCCATTTTGTACTTTTACAGTCAAAAATGACCAGCCGGAAAGAAAAAAAAGCTCTCATTTTGCTATATTACAGTTTTTCTGAATTGCTAAAACACTAAACCCCATTCTCTGAACCAAATTCTCAATAGTCTAAACCAATTTGTCGAATAAATCACTCTTTATGTAAAACATTAAACAAGTTCAGGTCGTTAAAACACTGTTTGCAAATCTCATGCACTCTTTTTGCAAAACTCTAAACACATTCTCACTCACTAAAACACATTTTGCACTGTGATGCACTTATGTTTCAAAACACTAAACACAGGCAGGCGAAAGTTAAACACAACTACAACACAGTTGTCATCGTTTACACACAACAACTCAAAATTGTTCACACTTATTTCTAATGATGTGACCAAACCAACTGTACACAATACAAGTCAGTTCAGAGTCCCAAAATTGACTCAAAATGTTGCACTGAATGTTGAAACCAAAAATGGATGGTGACAATATAAGAGGGAGAGGAGGAAGAGTATGTGTATAAGAGGAGGTGAACAAGCAGGATGAGGATGAGGACGAGGAAGAGCAGATGTGGAGAATGTTGTCAAGGCTGGATCTCCTTTATGATTTTTCCCTTTGCCTGCAAACATGATATTGTCTGTGATGTGGAGAAACTCCTCCGGCCAGATCCAACATGAAGACATGATGCAGAATCAATCTCACATTCTGCGGTTGCACAACTCCTCTGAGTGACTATAACATGCTTTTCATTTAGAGTTTTTTACTGTAACCTTTTTGTCTTTTGCAGTTGGTCACTGTATTTTCACAGTGTGCAAGAGTTGAATATACAGACATTCAATGGGCCTACTATACAATATTCATTACAATACTACACTTGCAGTGCATACAGTATACCATTCATTCACCTTATACTGTACATTGTCATTACTATACTTTTTTACGTAATTGCAAAATTTGTTTACTTTGTTACACTATACTTTTTT
>NC_139981.1:1085000-1127500 GCF_963993115.1 Abramis brama | reverse complement strand
TAAACACATGCAACACTTTAGCAATGCCCTGTCAATCACACACAAGTTTTGCATGGACAATCACTTTGTTTTCTTCATGAAATGAAAAGATTTAGCACACAAACAACTGTGTAGAGCAGAAAACAGACACTAACCAGCCTCCAAATGACATTTACTGCAAATACTGAATTAAAAAACCCGTACAATCATGATGCGCTGTTAGTGAGCGTTCAACTAAAAACCTTATTAACCGAACCCTGCAGGAGTTATGCAATTATATATATATATATGAGAAACAATAACCACCTAAATACATTTCCACATATGCTGAGTTTCGACACAATGCTCATTTTCACAGAGACAAAAGGAAGATGGTGAGCAAGATGGGTCAAGCATTCAGTGGGAATATGTTCTGCTTATTAATTCAGCAATAACAGCCTCCTTTATGTCAGTAAGTGCTCCTGAGAGAGATCATATCTGCATTCAGCAGTGTAAATATCAGCCGAACGCTCTTCAAACATGTCGAGGACGGCCTGAGATGCATAGGGGAAAACGCCTGATGATTTGTCTTCATGCTTGGACTACATTTGTGAGATTATTCAGCGCAGGCTTCTTTTAAGTTGAAGGAATGTTTCAGTGCAGGAGATGCCAAATAGAAGTTTTGCCCTAATGATGTGGACAAAGACAGTACGGGGGGAAAGAAAATGCATGATATATCACTCAATATATATATATATATATATATATATATATATATATATATATATATATATATATATATATAATATACATTCACTGTGATCACAAAACAACCCTGCAGCAGTAAAAATTGGGAAATATAATAAACCATGAGCTTTTATTTTTAAACCATCTAGCTGGTGGCACGATCTGCTTTAAGAAATCCCAGAAAAATAATAATTTGAGTGAATGAGAACTATGTTTGGCTATATCTGTGCAGTGCATTAGAGAATCCCTCAGGATGGTTGCTATGGCAACTGCTCTCATTTTAAAAGTTTCTGAGGGGGGGGGGAAAGTTACTTATACCTTTGAGGATCATTTATAGAAATGGGAGCTTGGAACGGTTTGGATCAATTTGGTAATAATCCTCAAAAACACATGTTATTTAAATAGTGGTGTTTGCAAAGTCGGCATTGCTATTGCTCATACTGAGGATTAGGTTTTAAACACTAAGCATTCAAACTTCTGTATGAAGTTCATCCTGCACCCTAGCAACGCCCTAGAAACACCCTAGCAACGCCCTAGCAACAACCTAGCACACCTTAGAAATTGCATAACAGTGCACTAAACATCCACACGTCATCCTAGCATTTTAACAGTGACTTCTACAGGAGCAAACAACTTACACTCCCTTTATAAAATGTTCACATAACAGGGATGCTTTTCTGAAGAGCTTAATATAAGAATATAGAGGTTTTCCAGGTCAAAATGTGATGAAACCCATTGCATCATGAAACCCTCTACGCAGGTGACACTGGAAACAATAAATCATCAAGTATAATCTCAGAAAGAGATACGAGTTTCACTTTAATATGTCTGTTTATCCACATTTTAATATGTCTGACTCTTACTTGAACTTCTCTTTTAGAAATAAAAAATCTTCTGGTTGATTTAAGACTTATTAAAAATAGAGCTGTAAAAGCTCATCTCTTAAAAAATGAAATTCCATTGGGAACTTTTAAATGTGGCAATTGCATTAATTGTCAATTTACAAACAAAAATTTGTTTTAAAATGTGATTTATAGAATTCAATGTCCATGCAATAAGGTTATGGTTGGGAAACGAGCAGATAAAAGAACATAGAAGTTTAATAAATAGAATGTCTTGCATCAGGATTGTTTGAATCCTAAATAATTTAACCATAAAATGCAAATTTGTTCATGTTTTTTTTGGGGGGGGGGGGGCATTGAACAGATGAAACCAAATGCAAGAAGTGGTAATATTGATTACATAAGAAAAAAATGAGGTATTTAGAATATTTTTATAGAATATTTTATTTACTAAATAAAATGAAGATTTTGTGTACAGAATGTTGTTCAATATTTATCGTGTTGCTTTGGTGTCGATGTGTTCTCAGTTTTTTCTGTGATGTAGATTTTACTTTGTTGCTGATGGTTGTTGGTGTAATACTTGTTGGTAAGTTGGAAATGTGGAAGATGCCATTTTGAAAATGACGCTCTTTGATTGGTTGATATTCTTAAATCAAGATACATTCACTGGAGAAGCAAAATGAGTATTAAATCTTGTTTTCTGAGAGAGAAAAAAAAACTATAAAAATTAAGTGAGTTCATACTTAAAAAAACAAGACAAAATATCTGCCAATGGGGTCAGAAAAATTATATTTTTTCCCCCTTTGAATTAAGTTGATTTTTTCTGACCCCATTGGCAGATATTTGTTCTTGTTTTAAGCATAAACTCTTAATATTTTCAGTCATTTTGCTTTTTCTCCAGTAAATGTATCTTGATTTAAGAATGTTTAGATATTTGTGCTGGAAAACAAGACAGAAACACTGAGGAAGAACATCATTTTTAATCCCTTTAATCCTCCTAAATATGAATTGGTCAACTCAGTATGTAGTCATTATATTTGTTATATTCCCTGAAGAAGGCTATCAAGCCAAACTGCATTTGTATACTTTGATATAGATATGACTTCATCTGTCCTGTGGCCTCCAGTGAATTGAGTCATTCTCACATGCGTATGCTAGCATGTGAACGAGTGTGTGTTTCTGTCTTTGTGCGTTACGCCACACACAAGAA
Source organism: Abramis brama (assembly GCF_963993115.1). Classification (NCBI taxonomy): domain Eukaryota; kingdom Metazoa; phylum Chordata; class Actinopteri; order Cypriniformes; family Leuciscidae; genus Abramis; species Abramis brama. Next base: position 1,124,743 of record NC_139981.1, on the reverse strand, counting down.
GCTTTTAAGATTTCATATCCACCTTATCTTTGCCGGGGCTTCTCTGAAACCCCTCGCAGGATCTGTCAAGCTCATTCCCGGCCAGCAGGGAAACTCACTCGTGAACGTCACTATTCGTTTCATTTAACGAGTAGCATGACAATGTACAGTACATGATATCACTGTGCCAAACGATAATGCATGATAAAAATCAGCCGACTGAAGACTGAATTTCATACACGGAATTAAACGTTTGTCTGAAGTTAGCAAGCGAAATTCTGGATCAAAGCAAACTGAACAGCGGAGTAGACTTTTCCCGATGCCATACATTTCATTTCACACTGATTTGTATAAACTTTTAAAAAAGCAATTTGTCGCAAAGCCAACAATATTGGTAATATTCAGACTAATCTAGTAATACGGCTGATTGGACGCTTTGGGATCATTTTCATTGAGCAATAACTCAAGGAGGTTTGAATTCAAACTTTAAAATGTGATTTATTTTATTTTTTTAAATGGAAATAAAACCAGAAATCCTTAAAAATAATAATATTTGAAACTGAATAATGTGCAATAAGACTAAACTGTGCCTTTTTACCAAAACTCAACCAAACATTTTCGATAATTCTGATTATGGTCTAAATGCAGCTACATTAATAACTCTGTGTTGTTTATTTCACGATGTTAATATTTTACACACTTGAGATGTCTGTTGTACATCATCAGAGGTTCACGTTACTGGTGTACGTGTGTTTTACATATAAACGATGCGCAGCAGAAAACACGGAGGGCGGCGCTTTTGAGTATCAACATTTTTGGGGATAGGGACACGTTTATTAACTGGAGTAAGACTTTTCTTCGTCTCAGGTAAGATAGCCATCATGATGATAAGTGTGTTCATTAATTAGTAGGGATCGCAGTTGATCCGTACGGATTAGGCATGTGATTTGCGGATTAACTGCTAAGTTTAACCATCATAGAGTGAAATGTTTAATTTGGACGTGTTTTGTCTTGCCAATTTACACATTCAAACAATTTTAAACGCAGAAGAAAAGGCGAAAATTGGGACGAGAGAGAGAGAGAGAGAGCAAGAGAGAGAGAGAGAGGGAGAGAGAGAGAGAGAGGGAGAGAGAGAGAGAGGGAGAGAGAGAGAGAGAGCGAGAGAGAGAGAGAGAGAGAGAGTGCGAGCGAGAGAGAGAGAGAGCGAGCGAGAGAGAGAGGGAGAGAGAGAGAGGGAGAGAGAGAGAGAGAGAGAGAGAGAGAGAGAGAGAGAGAGAGAGAGAGAGAGAGGGAGAGAGAGAGAGGGAGAGAGAGAGAGAGGCGTTTCAGACAGCACTCGAACACCTGATTGATTCCTCTTTCTCGTTTACTTGCGCTTGTATGGACACATGCACACAAAATGATGTCAAAATACCCGTCTTGGCTGATATTCTCTCTGTTCTGTCATAAGTGAACAGTTGAGAAAGAAACCAGATGTGTGTCAGTATATTCGGTCCGTGCATTCAGTCTTAAAGTGACAGCAGCCTAATATTCCTGCTGTTCATTAATGTTAATAAAATAAAATAAACATCATCATCAGCATCATCATCTACCATGTTCGAGAGAAAAGAAGACAGCAAGGAGGAAAGTGATGACGAGCTTGTAGGATAAGTTGTAAAGTGTGGGTCTTTTTAAAGGAATTTATATTTTTTTAGTCATCAAGGATGCATTTAATTGATCAAAAGTGACAGTAAAGACATTTATAATGATAAAAAAAATTTCATTTCAAATACTTTTTCTATTCATCAAATAATCCTGAAAAAATAAAGTGAATCAGTTTCCACAGAAATCTAAAGCACTGTTTTAAACACTGATTATAATCATAAATGTTTCTTGAGCATCAAATCATCATATTAGAGTGATTTCTGAAGGATCATGTGACACTGAAGACTGGAGTAATGATGCTGAAAATTCAGCTTTGATCACAGGAATAAATTACACTTTACTGTATATTCACATAGAAAACACATGATTTACATTACAATAATATTTCACAATTTCTACTTTCAAATAATTGCATCCTTGGCGAGTAGAAGACTAAAATAATTGTAAAAATCATACAGAGCCAAAACCTGTGAACAGTAGTGTATGTTGTGTAACCCATTGACCGATTATGAATGAAAGTAAGATTTTAATCATTGATATGTTTTACCCAAAAATAAAATTTCACACTGGTATCGTCCCTTCTTCAGAATATAAACATATGCCGTGGTAAGCTTCACAAAAACCAACACCATTGGTTATATAATATATATGTCGGTGATATAAAATGTTGCTCTGTGTCATATTTTACACAAGTCTCATGTTCGGCGTGTTCCTGTCTGGCTGTTTTAAACGAGACGCGATGGCCAATCTGTGTGGCTCTGTTACTGCTTTCACTCTTGGATCTTCTCCTGCTTTGTTCTTTCCCAGCAAATGAAAAGTGGGAGATGAAAAGGGAGAAAAAAAACATCATTGTGTCCCAGAAGAGTGAGTGAGAGACATAAAATAAGGCACAGGCGTGATGCTTAAGGACAGCCTCCAAAACAACACATATATGCGTACACAACTAATAATAAACTAATAATATAACATAAATAATAGTGACACAAATTTCACAATTCGATTCGATTTCAATTCACAAGCTCGTGATTCAATTAGATTCCGATTCAATCTGAATGAACGAACGAACGAACGAACTACTAAATCAACTAATTTAATAGAATAATATTAAATTTCACTTTGTCTCCAACTTTATTTTGTTCTATTTTTTGGTATTTCAATTAATCTAATTCCCTGAAATTAAGCTGCCATGACAAAGAATATGAGAGACGATGAGAAGTTTCAGCTCAAAGAGTCAAAAAGGTCCCGATGCTTAAAACAATGACATAATCTGACAAATGTGCAATCCCATATTTTCATCTAATCTCCATTTAATCTCCATTTAGGTTATTCATCTCTTCCAGACACAAAAACAATCACATTATCCTTTAAGATCTCATTCGTGGATATGATTGAGAGACAGAGCTGAACTAGAACTAAATTAGTTATCAAGTACGCTATGTGGCGATATTTTCATTTTGGTGCATTCCTAATCACAAGCATAATCAGATCATAAAACAATCTATAATCTGCTTGGATTTACAATGCTTTAGAGGAAACGTAGCCCATATAATTTACTGAATTAACATCTTATAAACACCGTGTGTGTGTTCATTAGGGGTGGGAGAAAAATCGACTCTTAGATGCATCGCGATGCGGACGTGGACGATTCTGAGTCGATTCACAAATGTCAAAAATCAATTTTCAAAAAAAAAAAAAACTCTAATAATGTAATATTGACCGAACGCAAAAGAAGGAACTCTGAAGCGCAGAAGTGCAGTTCTTTTTTACATTTACAAAGTTCACGTTCGCAAAATTCGAATGGCACCCTCTTCGTTAAAAGGTAACATATGGAAAATTGGCATAATTTCATTGTGACCTGTTTCGTATTTTTTGTATATGAGCTGCTTTCTGTATTGTTTAGTTTTCACATCAATAGCCGCGTTTCCGTTACCCTTCAGATTGGCAAATTAAAATTGCGAATTGAAAATACACCCAATGGAAACACGTCAATTTCGCAAAAACTCCCATTTATCGCAAAAATGCTCACATGAGGGGGTTTTTCAGGCAATTCGAAAAATAAATATTTCGCAAAACTCCAATGGAAACAGTTTTTGTGCATTTACAGGTCACCTGACGTATGTGCCGCTCTCAAGTATAATAACGGTCGTTCCTTCCATTAATGCTTGGATAACACACATACATCTCCTTCGATTAATAATAATGGCTAGTGCATTGGCTGTGATATAGTACATAAACCTACCAATGTCCGTTGGAATGATTTTACATATCACGAGAGGAAAAATGAAGTTTTAGTCGCATAACATCAGTTAATGGAAACGGCGTCATTTCGCAATAGTTTTTAGTTTTTGATTTAGAAAAAAAAAAAAATTGCATAAATTTTCCGCTAATCTGTAATGGAAACGCGCCTAATATGCTGTAAACCTATCTATTATACGTGCGTTATACGTAGGTTTACTATACTATCCTCCACAGTGTGTATCAGTCACATTTTGACTGTGCTCTGCAGATGATCATTTACTTCTTTTGTATAAGCTGTTTTTGATTGTGGTATACAGCAACAATTTCAAGTCATAACTCTTTATTATTTAGTTGTGTATAAGAGCGGCTTTGTACATTACTAATTATTCAGAATATGCTGGTATAGAGCTATTATAGTATAATTATACAGAGCTGCTGCTACATCATTCTATATTTTTGAACGAAAGCTAATAAACAGCAAAATATTTTTTTGTTTTTTTTGTCTGAGGGATTATATTGCTCATTGCACATAACAGGAGGATGTTGGTTAGAAGTCTATTATTTTATGTTAGAGATGTAGTTTGTATTCATTGACTACAAGTATGCTGCAAGTACAGGCACACGTTTATTTTCCTGTTGGTTCTTTGCAATGTTGGGACATATGCTGGCAAACGTAACCTTACAGTTGACTTGCCAAATCACTTCCATTTGTTTTATTCATAAAATGAATATAGGAAGTATAGGAAGTAAATTCTTAATGGGTCATTATAAATACTTTGCTTTAAAAGTACCAAGTAGTCACACAAAAAAAAGATGCATCGATAATTGTTTTAGCATCGCATCGCAGCCTCTGAACCGTGAGACGCCTGGAGATTCCCACCCCTAGTGTTCATGTGCAGGAGAATCTGCACGGCCGCCACATGTGCCTCCGCTCACTCGTCTCCATTATTGATGATAATCAGAGGAACTGCTGGAGTCTGGAGCTCCGGGACACGAGGCATGAAAGTGCCTGATTCAAAGCGCTGCGGGAACTAGGTGAGTGTCAGCATATATAAATCTCACGGTTACTGTATCAGGCCTAGAGACGTTCCTCGACCCTTATGCACATGTGTGTCTATATGTTCATCACAGTCTCTGTCAGGCAGTTTTCCAAGCATCAGACTGTGAAAAAGCTCTCAGTATTCCCGAATTCCCGAATCCCATTATTCCCGCTGCGTGTCCCAGCCTGTGATTTGCTATTCGCTACACATTTACAAAGTTCACTGACACCAACATCCATCTGGAATAGATTATAAACCTTTGTTTCCGTCTTTCATGGAAGAAATCCACACTATATTGCATTATACAGTTTATTGGTATTTAAACCTAATATTCAAACATCCTTCATCCTTCTTATTTTTGATTTCCAGACTCTTTCCAAAAATTTCACTTAAGGAATATATATTTCACTCAAAAAATAAATTCCGGTGACACACAAATATGTCGAAATGCCGTTTTGGCAGCGCGTTTGAAACGCGTGTGTAACAGTATAGTGGATCCGTGCAGCTGAAATTAATGACATTAATGTTAATCAAACAAGAAAAGACAAAGATAAAATCACTCACTGGTCTTGAATTAATAACTTTTGTAGTTTTAAATAAGGATTAGTCTATATTTAATGTACAGCAGTGTTATTTTACATTTGAGTACTTAATTTAATTTCTGTGTAGGCCATTACTTATCTGAATACCACTGTTAGTACATCTTCCTGACAAACCTTAATTTGTATTTTTGTTCTGCTGTATTTTTTGTCGGTTTTGTTTGTAATTAGTTTCTTTGTTCTGATCTTATTGATGACTGTTTACTTGTCTTCTGTAACTGTTTTGAGGACTTTTTACTCATTAATTAACCTAGTATTAGTTTTTGCTGAAGTATCGCTCATTGTGAAATTAAAATTACTCATATCGTGAAATAAGAGCATATCACCCCCTCCAATAATCGTGTTAAATAATCGTGATATCAATATTGACCAAAATAATCGTGATTATGATAATTGCCATAATCGAGCAGCTCCAGCTCATAATTCATGTATAGCAAGATCTGAAGAGACTCATGTGAAATCATACATGAGAAAAGCCAGTCAGTCGAGTTTGTGGCAAAACCTTTTTACAGTGCTTGTATATTGTTGTCTTTCAATGCATATTATTAATACTCAGAAAGTAGAACTGAAATTATATTCATTACAAGATGATTAGTTAAAACATTTCCAAATGCACCTGAAGATTTTTCCAGTCATGACTTTTGCCATTAAGGATTTCTTAAAAATACTGTGCAAAAATCTCGTCTCGTTCTTGTGAATCCAATCTCGTTCTCGTGAGCTAAGCGTCTCGTCACACCCCTAGCATTAACTAATGAGAAGAGTTAACAATTCATCAAAATATGCATTTCTTTCTTAAAAGGAGATGTGGGTGAATATATGAATTTTATTTCTTGGGTAAACTTTCCTTAAAAGAATTGATGAATAATTGCATCCTTAATTCAGAAATGTACTATTCTAGGAGCAAATGAAGTGTTCAGATGAAGTGCAATCTGAAATTTTCTTCTAGAATGATCATTTTTATCAAGCTCATATGTTTAAGTTCAGTAATTTAACTTAAATGCCAATGAAAATTACCTATTAATTGTCATTTAAGTGAAATTATTGAACTTAAATATACGAGCTTGATCAAAATTCTAGAAGAAAATTTCAGATGGCACTTAGAGGCTTTTGCATCTGAACTCTTCATATATAAGCCTGATTTAGAAACGTCAAACACGATTAAATGAGCTTGATCCATGACAGAATCCTCTTACCTGCTGATGAAGAGGAGGCCAAATAAAAAGCTGAAGGAGGTCATGGTGAGCGAGTGAGATCTTCAGTCCGCTGGAGTAGATCTGAGGAAGAACATAAGCAATCTCAATCTCAATTTATTTTTACAATTAAAAACAACCACAGTTGACCAATGTGCTGTACAATGTTCTAAAACCAAAAACAATGAATAAAAATAAAACAAAACAACAACAGACAACAAGGGACATCACAAGTTATAGGCAACAGTGAAGAGATACGTTTTTCATTTTAATTTAAAAATATGTCACCCCTAGATTTTAACTTTGACTTTGGAACAGTGAACAAACTCTGGTTGGCAGACCTAAGAGATTTAATGGATGGTGTTCACACAACAAGTCTGAAAGGTCAGCAAGGCCATGTGAACATTTAAAAACAAGCAGAAGCTCTTTAAAAATCAATTCTATAGCAGACTGGGAGCCCATGTGAAGACATTAAAACAGGAGTTATATGTGACCCTGGACCACAAAACCAGTCACATGGGTACATTTTTTTAGGAAATATGCTTTCATACATGGTTACCAAGTTTTAGTTCTAATTACTAGAGTTTTGTCATTAAATAGTGCTTGATTATCATAATATAATGCTTGATTGACTGATGTTAAGAGTGTACGTTCAGATATTTAAAAATTTACCATTTTACAAACTTAAGCTGATCTGGTGGAATCATATATATATATATATATATATATATATATATATATATATATATATATTAGGGCTGGGTATTGACACAAATTTCACAATTCGATTCGATTTCGATTCACAAGCTTGCAATTCGATTCAATTTCGATTACGATTCGATTCGATTCAATATTGATTATTTTGGATATCAGGTACAATACATTGAAAATTTTCTCAAGGACAACAAATCTCTTAACTATTATTGTGAACTATGGGAGTCAGTGGTAGCCTATAGGCTTCATTAGCCTACTAAAATATTGAAGGTAAAAATTAACTGATTTGTATACAAACACTTAAAATACACTTTTATTTAATTTTATAATAATAAAGTTATATGAAATTATATAAAAATTTAAATGGTGGCCGTCATAAAAAACTTTCCAGATTTATTCAAACATGCATTAAATATTGAAGAACATTAAAAATTATAATGAATATGTAATATGGTGCATATAATATTTAACAAAATGCTCCTCTGTAGAGTTAATTTTTCTCGCTGACTAACGAGTTTATGGTCACTGGATATGGTTTTTCTGAGGTAAATGTGACGTTACATGACATTGTTTACTAACGTCTTTCCATGGTTGAAACACTGATTGAGCGACTCCATGTCACATGATACGGACTTCAATAAGTTGTACTCTACATTTTAACACACTTTCAGAAGCTCATTCATGTTTATTTCGTGCTGTAACTGGTGTTATTAAGGCGGAAGAGAAGATCATGTGCTTCTCTCGAGCTGAGCCAGAGCGATCTCACGCCACAGCGACAAAACAGTATTTATGTTTTTGAATTTCGTAAAAAAATGGACATAATTTGAAATCTGAGACTTTGTTTCATATCAATAATAACAAAGCACAAAGATTATTGTGATTTATTGGATGGGATGCGCACTACAATGTTACATTCATTCATCAACTGAAACCAGGATGACTAATCGACTCTTAGGATTTAAGAATCGATATCGTTTTGTAAAAATGAGAATCGATTAAAATCGAGAAATCAATATTTTTTACCCAGCCCTATATATATATATATATATATATATATATATATATATGATCAGTCTGGTGAGTAAACAAAAACATGTACTAGCCAATGGCGATTATATTGCAGAGGTGTGCGTAGAGGGTTGTGTCACCAAACTTCCTCTCTGGGCATCACAGATGGCATAAACCATCTTCTTCTTCTTCAGAGCAAGACTCTCCGTTTGAGGGAACTACTTGGTCTTGAGAGCAGACAGACGTATAATTTACCCTTTAGGCCAGTGAAATCTGCTATAACACACTGTAGAGTTCAACAGAGCTTTCAAACACCAGCAGCGGATACAAACAGAAGGTACTCCCAATCAAGCGGAAGTCATTTCCCAGAAACAGCTCCAGCACTCATCTACACATCATGTAATTAATAGAAATCTTAATTCTAGCTTTGCAAAACTGATGCCTTACTCTGGAGTCGCTTTCTCTCTTTCTTTACTTTTTTTCCCCAAATGCACCTCGCTGGGAGGATGAAAGCACAAGAAACGTCTTCAGAGATATCAAACATCCAGATGGTTCATCCAGAAGGGTCTGACTCTTGCCATTTTTCAACAAGGGAAGCAAAATGCATGCTTACGACATCCTGAGCGCGCATGAGAAATCTGCTAAATAAATATATATGCTATGATATGAATGAAGAATACAACATTGGTGCACGGTTTTGCCACTCAATGGCACAGGGATAAACACTAGAGTATGAAACATGAAACTTATTTAACTGTTTGGAATGAAACAATTAACTATTTTAAACATGGAAACGCCAACAATTCTATCATATCAGCATAACATGTGCAGGAAAAAATACAATATGTATTATAATCCATAACTACAAAGAACTGAATCCACAGCTCTAACTCTCACGTATCAGTATGATTGTTCCCGATCAAATCAACACTTTCCGGAATCACTGAAGCTTAACAGTTTAAGAAGTGCATCAAATACACAAGAAAAATCTGAAGCCGAAATAAATAATACATAAGTTGGCATATTTTGCATTTCTGTTCCAATTATTTTAAGAATGCAACAAAGAAGCTTTTAAAATTCAGGAAACGGGTAAGTGTGAATCCAAGAGGAAATAAATAATTGCCTGAAAATTTGGTATTACATTGTGGGTGTAAATGAATAGACTTGGACTTGGTGCTGGAAACCCAAAGCACAGGACAATAGAGACACCAGAATAAACATATGCATTGGCTCGAGGTCATGGTGCAAAGGACCCTAGGTTGATTTTAACCGAACCATCTCTTTAAGGCATGAAGACATTTTTTGCAAGGAAAAAACGTCATTGTCAATGTCAATGTCATTTTGGTGATCAAAGATAAGTTTTTAAGGGATAAAATTATTGACTACAGGGAGACTTTAAATGGTTTTAATACATTGTGCAGCCTTAGAAAACGGTCTAATAATGCGGTTCATGGATTCTAGTCCGTGGAATGCGTAACTTCCGGTATTTTGCCAGTTACTCGACACGGGTAAATTGGAATCTGGGATTTTTTTTAAATCGAGTACTGTAATATAAATCAAGGAATCATGACAGCCCTAGATCAGAGTTAAAGAGTCTCATTATCACACACACAAACACACACACTTGGCTTTCCCTTGTGAACAACCATGCATCACTCAGGCAGCTGCAGCAGATACTGGCTCATTCACACACACACACACACACACACACACACACACACACAGAGAGAGAGAGCAGTCCATGGCTTGTCACTGGCTACGTTTACATGCACAACTTTTGTTTCAATCAGGATTCATCCCGATTTATAAATCTGAATGTAATGTTTACATGAAAGCTAAACATGTGATCGGGTTGATGTGTGTGTTTATCTATGTGTGCGTTTATAGATTTTTTGACATGAGCGAGTTTCCCGCTGTTTGTCTATAATAACCATTCTCATACATCGGTTCTTTATTTGTTTTAAACAGCAGACTTAATATTTATCCATTTCTGGTCATAATTTGGAGGCGATGATCATATCCAGCAGCCATGTCACCCTGTAGCCCAAGACTGGTTGCCCACTGAAGCTAAGCAGGGCTGAGCCTGGTCAGTACCTGGATGGGAGACCTCCTGAGAAAACGCCTCGGTTACGACTGTAACCTCGGTTCCCTGAAGAGGGAACGAGCGTTGCGTCGAGAATGACGCTATGGGGAACGCTTTGCGTGATGACGTCTTGAAGCACATGTAAAATCAGTCCAATGGTGTAGCGGGACGTCAGAGGCGGGTGACGTCACGTACCAGGAAGCTATAAAAGCCGGCCCGAAACAGAAAACGAAAGCTTCGTAAAAGTCTGAAGTCGAGCTGACAGGCATGAAGGAGATATGGCAAGGCGACGCAACGCTCGTTCCCTCTTCAGGGAACCGAGGTTACAGTCGTAACCGAGGCGTTCCCTTTCAAGGGAACTCCCGTTGCGTCGAGAATGACGCTATGGGGAACGTCTATACCAACGCCTCCATAGCTACGAATGTCTGTCCTGTGTGTAATCTAATAGAGCAGCACTAGGATGACAAAACATGAGACCCTGGAGCAGAGTCTAGATCCAAAGAGTAAAACCTGACGAAAGTGTGCGGTGAGGACCAGCCTGCCGCATCACAGACATCCTGTAGTGAAACTCCTGAAATAAGGGCCTTAGAGGCCGCCATACTCCTTGTAGAGTGCGACCGGACAGCCAAAGGAGAAGGCTGCCCAGCCGCCTCATAAGCAAGTGAGATAGCCTCGACCACCCACTTGCTCATTCTTTGCTTAGACACCGGCCCTCCCTTGTTAGGGGAGCCAAAGCAAACAAACAACTGATCACTTCTGCGCCACAGGGCAGCTCTGTGGACGTAGGCGTCTAACGCCCGAACTGGGCAAAGCAAATTATTAGCCTCCTGGTCCGCATTCTGGAAGGGAGGAGGACAGAAGGCCTGCAGAATAATAGGTCTGGCCACATTAGTGGGGACCTTGGGGACATAACCCGGTCTGGGATGGAGAAAAGCTTTCACCATACCCGGAGCAAACTCTAAGCAGGACGGAGCAACCGACAATGCTTGAATATCCCCAATTCTCTTAAGAGAAGAAATGGCAAGAAGGAAAATAGCTTTCAAAGTCAGAAACTTTTCCGAAACCTCCTCAATGGGCTCAAAGGGGGCCAGGGACAGGCCTTGTAGAGCAATGGACAAGTCCCATGGCGGCACCCTAGAGCGGACTGCAGGCCTCAGCCTCCAAGTGCCACGAAGGAAACGAGATACCAGAGGGTCCTTCCCCACAGACATTCCACCCAAAGGAATGTGGTAAGCACCTATGGCCGCCACATAGACCTTTAAAGTGGACGGGGTCAGACCTGCAGTGAACCGGTCCTGCAGGAACTCCAGCACTGTACCAATTGGGCAGTGGACTGGGTCCAACCGACGGTCACTACACCAAGAAGTGAATACTCTCCACTTCAGGGCATAAAGTTTCCTCGTGGAGGGAGCTCTGGACTGTAGAATGGTCTCAACAACCTCAGTTGAGAGACCTGACTCTATGAGCTGGGCCCCCTCAGAGGCCAAGCCCACAGGTTCCACAGTTCTGGGCGGGGGTGAAATATTGAGCCCCCTGCCTGGGACAGAAGGTCTCTCCTGACGGGTAACTCCAGAGGATGCCCGTCGAGGAGGGAGACCAGATCGGGAAACCATACTCTGCCCGGCCAACGCGGGGCTATTAGAAGCAGGCAAACCCGGTCCCTGCGAACTCTCTCCAGAACTCCCGGGAGCAGAGCAACTGGGGGAAAGGCGTACAGACGTAGCCTCGGCCACGTCTGAACCATAGCATCCAGTCCCAGAGGAGCTGGATGCGTGAGGGAGAACCAAAGTGGACAGTGAGACGTCTCTCGAGACGCAAACAAATCCACTTGTGCTTGGCCGTACTCCCTCCATATCAGCTCCACCACCTCGGGGTGGAGCCTCCATTCCCCGGGCCTCGGCCCCTGCCTCGACAGAGTGTCTGCTCCTATATTCTGAACCCCGGGGATGTAGGCTGCTCTGAGTGACAGCAACTTCCCCTGGGACCACAAGAGGATATGGCGTGCCAGATTTGATAATGGGCGCGAGCGCAAACCCCCTTGGTGGTTGATGTAGGCGACTACCGACGTGTTGTCCGTATGCACTAACACATGGTGTCCCCTGAGGTCTGTGACAAAGCTCCTCAGAGCCCGGAAGACAGCTAACATCTCTAGGCGATTGATATGCCAGGAACGATGATGGTCTTCCCACAGACCTTGAGCTGAGCGACCCTCCAGGATCGCTCCCCACCCCGTGAGGGAAGCATCCGTCGTTAGCAGTCTGCGACGACAAGAAGCTCCCAACACTGGGCCCTGGGACAGGAACCAAGGTTTCTTCCACATAACCAAGGCACGTAGGCATCGCCGCGTGACCTTGATTGTGCGAAATGGGTTGCCCCTCGGGGAAAACCCCCTGGTCCTGAGCCACCACTGCAGGGGCCTCATGTGCAGCAGTCCAAAAGGTATCACGTTGGAAGCTGCTGCCATGAGACCCAACAGTCTCTGGAACTGTTTGACAGTGAGTAGCTGGCCTAGCTTTACACTTTTCACAGCTGCAAGGATGGACTCTATACGTGGCGGTGACAGGCGCGCCTGCATCGACACTGAGTCCCAAACCACGCCTAGGAAAGTGGTTCTCTGGAGTGGAGAAAGCACACTCTTCTTGGCGTTCAGCCGTAACCCCAGCTCTTTCATGTGGGCGAGAACAACATCTCGATGTTGAACCGCCAACTGATGCGACTGAGCTAAAATCAACCAATCGTCGATGTAGTTCATGATGCGAATCCCCTGAAGGCACAGAGGCGCCAGAGCTGCATCCATACATTTCGTGAAAGTGCGGGGTGATAAAGCTAGGCCGAATGGAAGAACACGATATTGGTATGCTTTGCCCCCGAAAGCAAACCTCAGGAACTTCCAATGACACGGACGGATGGAAATATGGAAATATGCGTCCTTGAGATCTATCGTGACAAACCAGTCCTCGGACCTGATCTGTGGCACGATCTGTCTCAATGTCAACATTTTGAACTTGAGCTGCATGACTGACTCGTTCAGAACTCGAAGATCCAAAATGGGACGCAATCCCCCGTCCTTTTTTGGAACTATGAAGTACCGGCTGTAAAACCCGGTTTCCCTGTCGGAGGGAGGTACATATTCTATGGCCCCTTTCTCTAACAGAGTGTTTACTTCCTGTTCCATAACCAGAACCTGCTCGGGGCCCACCACTGTGGGTAGGACCCCCATAAACCGAGGTGGGCGTTTCTTGAATTGTATCTGATACCCTTTTTCTACGGTCTGCAGGACCCAACGAGAAACATTTGACAGTAGCTTCCACGCTGTCAAAGATTCTACTAGAGGTACCAGCCTCTCGAGACTGGTTTCTGGATTTTGTTGTTGTTGAGCAGTCAATTCGACGCCCTGTAACGGCGCACCGGCAGGGAGCGACCGAACAGACTGCTCTAACACCCTCCTCGGAGGGGGCGGGCATCCCGAGGCCACTACGTTTCCGGGTGGTCCTTGAGATATGTGCTCGCCGGAGACCGCTGCGCCCTGTAACACCGATGGCGGCAGGGTTGGCAGAACGGTCCCCTGAGGGTACCGAAGAGAGACGGGCACCGTAAAAAGAGGTGTTAACCGCTCTGCTTCGGGGGGGACTACCCTCATTAATCCTGAGCCCTCGGACGTCAGGATTTCTTCCCAGCAGCCTTCTTGGCGGTAATAACGGTCCGCAGATCCGTTCTACCCCTCGAAGACTGCTGGGTTTGAGCGCGCCCTCCGTGTCCCCGAGATTTTTGTGGGGGAGCACGGGAGGACACGCTCTGCTTCTGAGTGGCACGATGCTCAGCACCCTTTTTAGAGGAGTGAGGCTGCTCCCGCTCAGCAGCCTCATAGAAAGAACGGCGGGGAAGAAGCTTTTGAAGAGCAGATGCTTGTTTAGCGGCTTCTTGTGATTTTGCAACCGCAATATTTACTGCATCCCCAAATAACCCGGCAGTGGAAACCGGAGCGTCTAACAGAACATGCTTTTCTTTGTCCTTAATATCGCTCAGGTTGAGCCACAGATGCCTCTCAGTAGCCACCAGGGCTGCCATAGACCGCCCGATAGATTTAGCGGTCTCCTTGGTGGCTCTGAGAGAAACATCCGTGGCTCTGCGCAGTTCAGCCACAGTGTCGGGACCGATTCCCCCGCCCTCCTCTAAATCCCCCAATAATTCTGCCTGATAGGCTTGTAAAATAGACATCGTATGCAGACACGCTGCAGCTTGACCAGCGGCTGCATACGATTTATTAATCAGGGAAGATATCAACTTTACTGGCTTTGAGGGAAGTGTAGGAGCCTTCAGGGAAGATGCCGTTGCTGGAGAGAGATAGCCCGCGAGCGTCTCTTCCACCTTCGGCATCTCCCCATAACCATGCTCTTTATATTGTGAAATAGTGGAATATAGAGAGGTGTGTGGTGTGTAAACTCTGTAAGAGACTGGTCTCCCCCACGATCTCGACACCTCGGTGTGGAGATCGGGGAAAAACGGCAGGCTCCTACGCTGGGGCTGAGCACGAGATGGCAGGAAGCGTTCGTCGAGTTTGCTTTTTGAACGAACGTCCTGCCTATCCTCTGGCCACTCAATAGACAATCTGTCAACTGCTCTCGTGATCACATCGAGCAGTTCTTCAAAAGCATGAGACTGAGGTGGCGAATCCTCAGACTCAGCATCAATACTTACAACATCCAACTCCTCAGAGCTGGATAGTTGCAGTATTGGTGCCTCTATCGGGGGGGAAGAAACCGCAGCGCGTGCTTCCACACCCTGATGAGAGGCACTGGATCTGTCAGTAAGAGGCTGAGATAAGGCAGAGCCCGTCTCAACATCCACTGACAGATCCATTTGCGAACCCCAGGTCTGAGATCGCCGCCGAGCCTCAGCCGCGGCGGGACCCGAGCCCTGGGGAACGTGGTCGGGATTGAACCGAGCCAACCGGGATCGGAGCGTCCGCAATGGAAGCGCACAGCAATGCACACAGTCACCACCCTCGAGTGCTGACTGGGCATGCTCCTCTCCCAAACAAACAACACAAAGAGTGTGTGTGTCACCTCCCGTTAAATAACGCGGGCAGGGATGGACACACACTCGATACTGCTGCTTGCTCGCCATATCTGAATAAATATATATATATATAGACAGACAACACCAAATAACAAGGACAGATTTCAACACAGAGCGCGACTGAAGACTCAGAAAGCTTTCGTTTTCTGTTTCGGGCCGGCTTTTATAGCTTCCTGGTACGTGACGTCACCCGCCTCTGACGTCCCGCTACACCATTGGACTGATTTTACATGTGCTTCAAGACGTCATCACGCAAAGCGTTCCCCATAGCGTCATTCTCGACGCAACGGGAGTTCCCTTGAAAGGGAACCAGGTTGCTGCTGGAAGAGGTGTTAGTGAGGCCAGCAGGGGGTGCTCATCCTGTGCTCTGTGTGGGTCCAGTGTAGTGATGGGGACACTATACTGTCAAAGAGCACCGTCCTTCGGATGAGACGTAAAACCGAGGTCCTGACTCTCTGTGGTCATTAAAAATCCCAGGATGTCCTTTGAAAAAGAGTAGGGGTGTAACCCCGGCATCCTGGCCAAATTTGCCCAGTGGCCTCTGTCCATCATGGCCTCCTAATCATCCCCATATACTGATTGGCTTCATCACTGTCTCCTCTCCACCAGTAAGCTGGTGTGTGGTGGGCGTTCTGGCGCAATATGGCTGCCGTCGCATCATCCAAGTGGATGCTGCACATTGGTGGTGGTTGAGGAGATTCCCCCTTCTATGTAAAGCGCTTTGAGTGCCGAGAAAAGCGCTATATAAATGTAATGAATTATTATTATTATATGAGCCGTTGTGCCGCTGCTTATATTGATCAGTAAAACTGTCCAAAACCAGTGGTGTGTGGATGAGTCTGAAGCCAGCACTGGTGGCCGTTGTCCTGCTCCACTTCACACACGCAGGGAAAGGAGGATTAGAGAAAGACTGGAAACTCATTTATACTACACTTTATTCATCAGGAGAACGGCTCGTTCAGCGCGTCACACGTCATTACGCTATTTCAGCGTCATCGCACATGCGCAGTCCTTTCAGTTTCAGTGTTCAGTCTGATCAAGTGTTCTCTTGTTCTCTGGATCGGGTTAGAAAAGGAATAAATCACCCCTTTCAATCCGATCGAAATTGAATTCAGATCGAGCTCAATCGGATCGGTTAAGGTGTTTAGATGAAGGCTTTCCAGTCCGATTGAGCCGCCAATCCCATTACTAACGGATTATTTGGTAGCATGTAAACATAGCCGATGATGATGAAAGTGGCCGTATGTCTCTAGAGAAAATGTTTAGATGGCACAAGAAATCCAGCCATATCTGCGTCCTTGGTCACAATCTCGCAGCCGTTGGGTCACACAAACACACACACACACACACACACACGGTCATCAGATCCGGGCCGTCCAGCGGATCCTCCGGCTCAACAGCAGATTGTGGCCAGTGCCTGAGGAAATTGAATTGGTGCAAGTGTGACTTTTGAGTTTAAGTTGACATGAAAAGGGCGAAAGGAAAGGGGAAAAAGCATCATGTGACACAGCTTTATCTAATGTCCTGTCTTACTCTTTTCATCACTTTTTTTTATCGTTCTATCTCTTTGCTTAAATGAGCAAGTGAATATGACTCACGTAGTCGGGCGAGAAAACCAAGCAAATTTCTCCACGGCCTTTGACCCCCGCCTGCCTAGCTCATATGACAGATGCTCAGTCCTAAAACTGTTACCATAAGTGACTAGACCATATGCAACATGCAGACCGTGATATATTCCCATCCAACTAATGTGTGTGTGAGAATCAATACTCTACAACTTTATCACAAACACAGGATATTAGAGATGCTTCGGTCAGGATTTTAGCAGCCGATACAGACTTATGATCCTTCAAGCTTTATATAAGTGATATGCAAGCTCTCTTTGTTAATTTTTGATGATTTCATGCAATTTCAAGTGGCATACTTAAAAGTAATGGCTTATAATCAGTTGCTGTTCAACATTTTTGATCGTCTGAGACCAGCCACCCTGACAGCTGCTGCAACAATCGGTTTGCATAACCAAAGAATTTCTGTCAGAAACCGTCTCAGGGAAGCTCATCTGCATGCTCGTGGTCCTCATCGGGGTCTCGACCTGACTGCAGTTCCTCGTCGTAACTGACTTGAGTGGGCAAATGCTCACATTCGATGGCGTCTGGCACTTTGGAGAGGTGTTCTCTTCATGGATGAATCCCGGTTTTCACTGTACAGGGCAGATGGCAGACAGCGTCGTGTGGGTGAGCGGTTTGCTGATGTCAACGTTGTGGATCGAGTGGCCCATGGTGGCGGTGGGGTTATGGTATGGGCAGGCGTATGTTATGGACAACGAACACGGGTGCATTTTATTGAAGGCATTTTGAATGCACAGAGATACCGTGATGAGATCCTGAGGCCCATTGTTGTGCCGTTCATCCACGACCATCACCTCATGTTGCAGCATGATAATGCATGGCCCCATGGAAGCTGAAAACATCCCAGTTCTTGCATGGCCAGCATACTCTCCGGACACGTCAGCCGTTGAGCATGTTAGGGATGCTCTGGATCGGCGTATACGACAGCGTGTTCCAGGTCCTGCCAATATCCAGCAACTTCACACAGCCATTGAAGAGGAGGGGACCAACATTCCACAGGCCACAATCAATAACCTTTATTTTTTTTCAATACAGCAAAAATGCACATTTTAGAGTGGCCTTTTATTGTGGCCAGCCTAAGGCACACCTGTGCAATAGTCATACTGTCTAATCAGCATCTTATTATGCCACACCTGTGAGGTGGACGGATTATCTCGGCAAAGGAGAAGTGCTCACTAACACAGATTTAGACAGATTTGTGAACAATACGTGAGAGAAATAGGCCTTATGTGTACATAGAAAAAGTCTTAGATCTTTGAGTTCAGCTCATGAAAAATGGGGGCAAAAACAAAAGTGTTGCGTTTATAATTTTGTTCAGTGTGTATATATATATATATATATATATATATATATACATATATATATATATATATAGTAATGATTATACTATACTGGCCAATGTAGATTCAAAATAAGATAAAAAGGGCTGCCAGACCCCATAAAACTTTGCAGAAGAACCTCAGATAGTATATTTAAGATGCTCAAGTTTGAGACACGACATCACCTCTGTCACCCAGCGCTTGTAAGATGGTGGCATTGCCTTTTCCAACTGAGAAGAATCAGGCGTCTAGCCAATAATGTGGAGAAAGCCATGAGCTCTCTCTGATTGGCTGTTAGCTGCATTTCTTCTGGCACTACCCCACAGATGAAAGTCAGAGGATTGGGATCAAGATCTTTGTTGCATATAAATGAAAAGGTTCTGAAAATGTCTGTCCAGAATGTTATTAATCTGGGGCAGACTACATCTGGGGCATCTTGCGTCAGACCCTGGACACATTTTAGCCAGCTTGCTCCAAGAAAGATGGAGCCCGTGAAGTGAATGTAATATGATTTTAACACATTTTTGCACATACACTATTTGTAATTTGTTCTTATTTTAATACTGACTGTCTTTAACAATATTAAAAATGTATGAATTAGTTTTTGGTGTCATAACATTTATTAAGGTCACATGGATCAAAAACAACTAAAACAACAGCCTAACTAAGCCTATTTTATATTATTTCATTTATTTATTGCTTTTGTGTGTTGGGGCCAGTGAACATTTTGGCAGGCAAGTAAAAAGTTCAACCACAGTAGAAAAAATCCTTAGCATTGAGCCCTGAATAAGTTTACTTTCTTTTCTTTTTTTAACATAATTTCAGTTAACATTTATTTTGATTCAAAAAACGAAAATGTTTTTATGGTTTGGTTTTAGTTAACGATAATATCCCTGGCCAAGTGTGAAGTTCCACAGAAGAAAGGAAGTCATACAGGTTTGGAACGACTTGAGGGTGAGTAAATGATGACAGAATGGTAATTTTTTTAATGAGCTGATTTAAGCATCCATTTTGGGTAAAACATGCTGGATGAAACTGCAGTCCAATCAATGGAAACCTGACACAGTCAAAAAATGGATTCTCATTGCCAGCAAAAGTGTGGATAGTGATAAGTAGTAATGCATGTTCATGTGAAAATATCCCAATAATGATCAATGATCATGATATTTTGGGGATATTTAATTTTATTCTATCAATCAATAAATTCCACTAGAAACAAACTTTGTTGTATTATTTTATTTTAATACTGTGAAGCTGCTTTGATACAATCTGTATTGTGAAAAGCGCTATACAAATATACTTGATTTGATTTGATTTGATCATTATTTTTTGTGTGCCAAAAAGAGCAGCTTGCTCATTAAGGACTAACTATCCAAACTGAGCATCTCTGTGTTTACATTCACCCGAAAACTTACAAACTCAACACACACACACATCTAAAGACACAGCCTTGAACTCTTGTCTGTAACGACACGCACATTCTCTAGATGCATGAAAATGCAAGAGGATAGAAATGAGCCAATATCAAATATGACAACACCGACTCCAAATCTCATAATGCACCTGCGCCAGGGAGCACATGAGTTTTAATCAGTCAGAACAAACGAGCTTCATCTATAATGTGTGCCCATCTGGTAACGGCAGCGGGACAGCAGGGGTCATGATTACCTTGAATGTAAAATGGTAGAATGGTTCACAGAATACAAATCACAGTAATATGTACTAGGGTTTGACGATAGACGATGAGAGTGTGTGATGACAATAACCAGAGATATCATCAACAGCATCAGCTATATCAAGAGGATTTGGCATTTCCAATTAATATATAAAATTATTTATATATTAAATATATATATTATATATTATATATTAAAATTAAATTATATTATTAGGCGAGGCAATTATTATTGTTAAATTAATATTATATAATATTAGCATAACTGACGCTCTGCGAGGATAATATAAAGGCTTAGATAGATTAGCCTACTCATCATTGGAAAACTTTTAAAAACATTTACGTGTATTATATTAATGTTGTCACGATACAATACCTGACTAAAATACCTCGATACGATACTGAATCGAGACCGCGGCAAGAAAACTAAAACAGTAAATTAATAACTTGACAGGACTTATTGTTATTGTTTTATAAATTAATTTTATATTAAAGTTATTCAGTCAAGCAGTGGGTGGTTTTCTATTTTCTTTTGATGTTTGATTAACATTAATATTAGGCTGCTGTCACTTTAAGACCTGCACGGATCCAATATAATGATACACATCTGATTTCTTTCTAAACTGTTTGCATTCACTAAAGGCATTCCCGATTGTGTTAACGTGAATAAATCATAAATCATGAAAATTATGAGCAGCTTAATTTCATTCACCAACTTTCAAAAACAACTTGTTTAACACAAAATATTCTCATTTTTTAATTGATTCGATGTTTACATTTTGATGATTAAATTTAAATCAAGCCATTAAAAATGGAATTCAGATTAATGAGTTAATTTAAATTTGTTTAAATGTTTAAATATGTCATTTTGCTGATCAAAGATGAGTTTTAAGGGATAAAATTATTGACCACAGGGGGACTTTAAATGTAGACATCAGTGCTCTCTAACACTGTTGACAAAACAATCCACAATCTGAGGCATTATTTCTCAGCTGTCCCCTTTATGAAATTATGGTAATTCCGACCTGACGGGAAAACCTCGATTCAGAAGTTTAGCCGCTTACAACAGTGAAAATCCCAAAGGATATTTCATTCAGTGAGGACTTATACACAGTGGAGGACGCATGAGAAAAAATAATGGATCAGCTGTCACACTTTCTACAAGATTTGTCTCTAAAGTTTGCAAAGAGCCCAAAGGTCAAGGCAGAGGAAGATAGAAAACCGAAATTAAGACAAGAAACACCCACACAGCTGAAAATGCAGGAAGATCCAGAGCGATCCTTCCACTACTAGGTGAGCAACATGACAACCCTCCCACCGAGCCAGAGATAATGTGATTGATAGCCAATCAAGCCTGTAAGACTGATGGGAGTTGCCGATTTAGGAAGGCCATCAATGATCATAGCCTTTGTCCCTTGTGTGGAATCATTGTTATATTGTTTTTGACCTTCAGTAGGACAGAATCCTGCAGTCATTCATGACACCAACAGCACAACCTCTCAAACAACTATAACTCAGGGTTTGAGCTCCAGACATGAGTGATTCCTCAAATCTTGTGTTGTTGAGGAGAGTATGTTGTTTTCTTTTCAGTCGCATCATTTTCATCTGCTGGACGATACAACAGGGCAAGTAGCAATTGACAGGTGAAAATCATAAATCTCATTAATTGCACGTGGAGACAGAGATGTTTTTATTATGAGCTCTGACCTCATGAATGACCAAGCAAATTTACAAGTGGGAACCCATGTTATGTTAGTGCCATTGATTGATATACTATTAGATTTTGTAACTATTTTGGAATTAATTAATTCGGAACAATCAACCTAATGGTTGACTAACAGCATATAGAGGATATGCATTAACGTCACTTTCCCTCAGCCGGCCTGAGTGGCAGAAGAGCTGCTGAGTGACTGGATTTAATAGGGGAAACTAAGAAAACGCGAGTAAAACAAACGATTTTCAGTTTAAACTAAAGGTTGGACTCGATATAGTGTTCCTTACAACTTACCACAGATCATGGATATTGACATGCAGCCAGGATTTTGACGCCGGAGAAATAGAAAAAGCAAATTTGCCTGTTAACGCTTTATATAAATACAATATAGGTCTAAATCCAGATGATCAATTATATCAATGTTATATATATCATCATATCGTCCAGCCCTACAACTTGTATAGTTTTTTTGTCAGTGTTTATTTAAAGACATCAAATTATGCAGAATATACAATGGTAAATAATGAATGAGTTGTCAATACAATATATAACAATACAATATATAGGGTATGATTTTACCCAATAAATTCAGCATATTATTGACACAAAATGATAACTACAAATCCACCTTTCTCTGCCTGGATCCAGTTGTTTCTGTGAATCACAGCGATCCATTAGCTTCTCTGTTCTGTAGCTTTCTGTAAAAATATACCTCAGATTTCTTATCAAATCTAATAATACAGTCAATCTCAAAACTCTTTCCCATTTTAGATGTGTTTTGTGTGTTTTTTGTGGCCTTCACGCTGAATACCAATGTTGCCACTTAGTCTTTTTGCCACTTTTTTTTGCATATGGTTGGCCGATGTTAAATATAATAAAATTGATAGAAAGCTTCTGAATTATTTTTTCAGACTCATGATGCATGACATGTCATTGAAGGCAGCATTAGTGAAGTAACTGGATCATAGACTCTCCTCGACGACTAACACAAAAGTTTAATAGTTGCACTGAAGTATGAGCAATAGTTGACATGGCAAACACCACTAAATATGAATGTATATTCAGAGCCGGACAGTAACGGAGTACATTTACTTGAGTACAGTACTTGAGTACAATTTTGAGGGATCTGTACTTTACTCGAGTATCATTTTTGGGGAGTACTCATGACTTTACTCAAGTACATTTGAGAGGCAAATATTGTACTTATTACTCCACTACATTTCTATCCATAACTGTGAGTACCCGTTACTTCAAAAAAAAAAAAAAAAAAAAAAAAAAAAAACATCTCGGAAACCCTCTCAAACGTGATTGGATTGTGCAGGCGCCACTGATTGGGACAGCCTATCAGCAATCACCTTCAGCTTTCCGCCAAAGTCAACTCCATGGTCAGATTTAGATAAGAGACGAAACCATGGACGAAACAATGGATGAAGACGCAGCAGGTCCATCCCGGGAGCGATATTTTTTTTCCCAGGATGGTAGGGGAAGACTCATGAATATTCATTAGGGAAGTCATCCCTGATTGGTCTTAACCCCAGTGATGGGTAGGTTTAGGGGCGGGGTTATGGAGGTCATAAGACCCCCAGTGACGGGTAGGTTTAGGGGTGGGGTTAGGGGTAGGTCATCAGACCAATCAGGGATGACTTCCCTAATGCATATTCATGAGTCTTCCCCTACCATCCTGGGAAAAAAATATCGCATCCCTGGAATGTGCCAACCCGTGGCCCACCTCGCCAGACTATTTCAGTTTTCTGAACAAGTTAATGATAGTTTTCTCTTCAAGTGTTTGCTGTGTTTACCAATGTAAGCACTGTGGCAGTAGTAATGCAATATTTAGAAAATGTACTCTTGTACTCTTGATACTCAAGTACTTTTAAAAACAAGTACTTTAGTACTTTTACTTAAGTAGACATCTGACTGTAGTACTTTTACTTGTACTTGAGTAAAATTTAGCAAGGGGTATCTGTACTTTTACTCAAGTAATGTAGCTGTGTACTCTGTCCGCCTCTGTGTATATTTCACTGCCCTGATTCTAACACTCTCTATATATTTAGTTTTCCACTCTACTTTATCAGAAATAGTAAATCCAGCTCCACTATGAGAACTCAGTATTTTTTGAGCGCCTGATCTACATCCTCACACATGATGTGACGGGGGAATGTGAAAATCCCGGTTCTGGAATTTTGATGATAAGGGGAGACGATGTTCCCCACTCATTTATGTTAATCCTGTTCATTCCCACTCCTACATTTTCCCTGCATGTCATGCTTGACTCAAGAACTGCTGTGGGACCGACATCAGCATATTGAGCCATATGACTGTAACACTGTGCAATGCTATATTACATCTCCTCCACAGCTGTAACACATTCTAATACATGCGATTATGAGATAAGCATTATCTGACCACACAAGATTATCTCTGAATATATATGCAATATATACAGTGCAATTATAATATGAAATGCACTAAAAGATAGTAATGCAAGACAACAAATCACATTATCCAAAACTGCATAACGTGCCAATAAATTGAGTTTGCCAACAGCCAAACCACTCAACGCCCTAATGAATGTAATTTATGTTACACAAGGCATACGTGACAGACATATTTACATTATATAACATTCAACAACATATGTACAGAATTTTCCCTGCACACTACATTTATTCAGTCTGAAATAAGGGATAACTGAAGACGAATCGCGCGTTACATGGATGGAACTGATCACGTGCTATCGGAAATGTCCTACTTCCCACTTTTGAAGTCGTGATTATGAGCTTATCGCATTCAAATTTTGATTTGAGAGGGCGTTTATGTCCTATTGTTTAAGTAGGAAACTAGTATTTATGATAATTCCTATAGGAAGTGAAGGCAGCATTAATTATTGTAGTCTTATCCAACATACACATTCAAGACACTATATCAAGAGTTCACAAAAACATACTCCATAAAGCATCATTCTAATCATTTTTACATTTAACTTAACTTAGTATCATTCAATTAGCTAATTCTACTAATTTTAAAGCTATTTTTAACTGCGTAACCGTCGAGTTCACTGGAACCGTCAAAAATCCAGTCAGCTTTCTCTTACCTGTGGCGCCGTGTGTAAACGGGCATTTCTCAGAAATATCAGGATGATCTGAGCAGCGGGTTCCACACAGACATTGATCTCCACTTGACATCCAAATAAAAGTAGTTATTAGCAGTACTTTATTCCGGGTTATGGACGCGCGTTATGAGCAAGCGTCCGTGAAGCTGCGCGCGAGAGCAAATGATTCCCACGCGCGCGCTCTGACTGGGAGTGATTTGCGCGCCAATCACGCGCCTCTCGCTTTTTCCCCCCAAAAGAGATTCGCCTAGTCAGTGTTTTTGATTGACAACCGTGTTTACTATCAAGGATGACTTACTAGTAGGCTACACAAGAGCGGAGACTGTCTGTGACCAGGTAAGCGATTTATCCAGCCCGATTGGAATCCCGTTTGACCCACATCTTAATTAGGCTACGACATAAAAAGTCATAATAAAAACATTTTTTAAATGGCATAAAAAGTAGAAATTATGAAATACTAAGTCATATTTATGACATGGAATGTTGAACTTATGAGATAAAATCGAGGTAAGGACACATATTACAACATCATATTTATGAGATTAAAAAATCGAAGAAATTGTCATAATTTCTACATTTTAATTGTAATTTGTCTTAATTTTGACATTTCTCATAATCTCTTGACTTAGTATGTCATAGTTACGATTTACAGTAATGTTTTTTATCTTATGTGGCAGAAATGGGCTTTATACTTTTGAATGGGAGTGTATATAAACACTCACAAACACACACAAACAAACACACACTCTCTCTCACACACACACACTCTCTCTCTCTCTCTCTCACACACACACACACACACACACACACACACACTCTCTCTCTCTCTCTCTCTCTCACACACTCACACATGCAAACACACACACAATCACATACACTCACAAAAACACACACACACTCACACACACACTCCGAACTTGCACAGTGTAACTCTTGTAACCATAGTGACTGTGACAGATAAGTAGCTAAATATCAGCTTTGCACTTCAAGAAAATAATTTTTACTCCCAAATTTTGTATTTTGATCCACTCCTGGTACTGTCATCATCTGAATGTGCTCAAATACTCTCTAGGAATATATAAATGTTGACAGGAGTGAAACTAGTTGTCAGTTCTGCTGATGTACCGCATCATCACACACAACACCGGCTCTCAAAATGAGTTTTTAACCCCTAAAAGTTCTGTATTCAAACAGTTTCGACACCAAGGTCGTGGGTTCGATTCCCAGATAATGCATGAACTGAGAAAAATGAATGCAATGCAAGTCACTTTGGATAAAAACATTTGACAATGCATAAATGTTAGTGTAGCAATGACAACTGTATTTGCTGTTGTATAAACATAAAACAAGGTTTTATGTAAACAATACATACAATACAACAAGAAATACAATTCTTCAGGTTTATTTTTTCCTTAAAATGTGTCTTCATTGAATATGGAAGACAAATTGGTAGAATGCTGTCATTGTTTAAGGTTAATCGAGTAATAATAATTCTGTTTTAAACCGCTTAACAGAAGCTCTTGAAACTGTGGGAATGATCATTTAAACACAACCACAAGAAATGCATTTAAATGAGCTTCTCAATGTTTGACCTACTTTCTTCTAAAACATGTTCAGACAGACAAAACTATGGAAGTTGTGTTTCTGCCACAGAATAAAACATTTTAAACGATAATTGTAAATTTTATCTCACAAATGTGAGTTTACATCTCACAATTCTGACTTTATAACACGCAATTGCGACTTTATATAATGCAATTCTGACTTTATTTCTCCCAATTGCATGTTATAAAGTCAGAATTGTGAGGTATAAACAAGCAAAATTCTGAGATAAAAAGTCAGAATTGTGAGTTAAAGAGTTACCTTTTTTCTTTTTTATTCTGTGACGGAAACAAGCTTCCATACAAAACAGATTCTTTCTTTTGTAACACACATTTTTAACAAACATTTATCATCATATTTATGCCACTTTTCATCCGTAAAAAAGGTACAATAATATGCATGACTATTTTGAATAAGGCAGAAAAATGTGATCCATAAAGGGGGTTTTAAACAATATTTATGCAAGAACAGAGGGTCAAAGCTGATGGTTCCTGCTCCATATTTAATGCATATTTTAGCTTTAGTTCACACACAGTATGAATATGAAGATTTGCTTGTCACAGATAAACAGATCACATGTGATCCAGTCCCACGCACTAATCCGGACTGTGTCTCGACACACAAGTGCTCAAGGCACAAGGCATCCCTATGCATTAAACATCAAAGACACTTGATCTCTGCAAAGATTAGAGGAAACTTTGGGTGGAAAGTGAAGCGTATGCCAGATCACACCGTATCAACAACAGTCTGAAGACCTGATCATGTCTAAATATAGTTGAATTATGCATCTGAGTTTATTGGTGGAGCAAAAGCTGGTCAAATCAAGAGCTGCTGGCTGGCCTTCTGTAGATGTCCATATCTGGCTGCTATCAAGCAAAACTCAACAAGTAAAAGCTGCAATATGGAAAACAATTTCACAATCATTTAAATATGCAATATAGTGCTTGACTGAGAAGGACTGTTGATGATGTAATGATGAGATGTAAAAATCAGTTTCATGCAGCAAATGTATTGAACACATAATTATTCAGTATGCAGTTAAAAAAACAATGTATAAGGGGTTGAAGCATGTTGCTCTGAAACCCTATTGTTATTGTTAGGATTTTCAATGATCAACATTCTGCCATAAAAATAACCAGGTATACCAAACCGTAAGTCGTAGAAACTTGAAACTTTGAGGGATGGTAGTACCCACCATGTCTACAATTCCACCAAATCTCGCTACAATCGGCCTGACGGTGGCGCTACAGCGATCAAGAGAATAAAAATCGCTCATAACTCCTAAGCATTTGCTGCAGACTCAAAATTTTGAATATTTAGAAAAACCTACTTTTCAATTAACCTCAACAAAACCAGTGCAGTACAATTCTCTGGGCTCTTTAGGTCAATAATTATCAAAAAGAAAATGTTGAACTTTACCATTTGGATAGCTATTATTACAGGGTCATTTAGAAAATGGGTGTGGCCAAGTGTACACCGAAACCTATAATTCCTAAACGAAAACTCAGAACTTCATGAAATTTGGTGAGAACATGCGACATATTAGTCTGAACAAGCAAGCACACTCTTATGGAGATCGGGCCATAGGTGGCGCTATAACAGCTTTAAAAAAATCATATATTTCCCTGTATTGGCTGTAAATGGTATTCCATAATACAGTAAAACATAATACCTTTTTACGTATTTTCTAAAATACATTAAAGCGCTTGAACCCCGGTAATTGCTGCTTGCTGCTATATTTTATTGATTTATCTATGGTGCTGACTGTAAAACTGATTAACCACTTCTATTAAATGACCAATTAATCAGACATAGTTATAAGATGATACAGATAATCTCAAAATCTGACTGATGTATTGTTCTTAGTAATAGAAAGCATATTTCATGTTTAAGGTGTCTTGTCGGTTTTTCTTTTATACACATAAGCCTATGATAAACGGCACAATGTAATATAAAGATCAGAAAGAAAAAAAATCACTGCCTTTAACTGCAATTTCCCAGAGGTCTATGGAGAAAGATGGATTACCAGGGTATAATCAGACAAACCTTAAACTAACAAGACTTGCAAACAAATGGATGCCAACACAGTGGAAAATGGTGTGAAAGAAAAGAATGAAAAAACATAAAAGAATACATGAACCCCCCTTTCTTTTTCAGTGAAATACAGTACATTCAATACAAACATATACTTTACGATGTTAAATGTTAGAAAAAACATTTCTTTCCAAGTCACAACAGAAATTTAAGCATGATATAATCTTCTCTAATCTTCAAATGAGGAAATTGTTGTCATGAGATTAGACTCGCACGTCCCATCACCAATCGCTGTTGAGAAACCCTGATGGACATGTCGAACCGCATACATAATGCAAACACACTTTCCATGAGGATGTTTGCTAGATAATTGGCTCCCATATTATCTATTGTCTGAGTATTTATGATTCTATCTCCTCCATCTCTCTTGCTTGGTTCTCCCTGGATTCTTTTATTAATGATTAATCTTTCATATCTGCTTCTCCGTATCTCATCGTCCTCTCAGAATCACTTGCACCTCTTTCATTCTTTATCTCTGTTTCTCTCTATATCAGTTCTATTTCCCTCTCTTTCTGCATCCTCCTTTATCCCCGTGTTTGTTTTCCCAGCTCTCGTTCTCCGTCTCAGGCCCCGAAGGTTCAGAGGTTTTCTTCTCTGTCACAGAATTGGAGCTCATCGTCCCCCGGCCTCACAAAGATACAAATAGATTAAGAGAGAGACGGCGAAGAACAAACCGTTCTTATCACCTCTGTGAGACAATTCACCACACATCTCAGGAGAAAAGCTAAACACTAGTTTAATAATCTCAGTTACAGAATCAGCATGTATACATGTACTTTTTCACAACTGGTTCTGAAGCATTTTTCCAATAGGGATTTTTAACTCTTTCCCCACCTTTGATGAGTCTGCCCGGGGTTTCGAGATCGCCCAAAATGTCCGGGATTCGGCTTTTGCGTTCTACACTCGCCATTCATTATGTTTACTGTGGCGAGAAGGACGAGGCTGAGGGGCACGGGAGAACGGCGCGAGGCCGGTGGCGTGATTACGGATGAGCGACACCTCTGAGACAGCGGTCTCGTAGGCTATCTCTCACGGAGGAGCGGGAATTTTCTTAGCAATGCTAAAACGCACATCAACCGATCACTTGTTTAGCGTTCATGTAAACACTCAGATTCACCAATCGGAATGAATTCAGTTAGATTGAAACAAAAGGTGTGCATGTAAACAATGAATGGCGACTGTTAGAAAGCAAAAACTGAATCCCGGACATTTTGGACGATCTCGACGGCCGGACATGTCCGGGAAAAAGAGGATGTATGGTCACCCTCAGCTTTCTCCACAGAACAAGAGCCTGTTGGCTTACCTTCCATAAAAAGATGGCTGACACTGTTTGTACATTCAGTGAGAGTGAGTGAGTGAGATCCCTCTATGGGCGGGTTGAAAACATGCGGGATAGCGCCTCCTACTGGCTGTAGTCTCTCACCTCTGGCCAAAAAATCCTCCGATGACGCAAAATGACGTTTTTTGCGTCATCAGAGGATTTTTTCCAGACAAAAAATACATAAATCTCTCGTCTCAGGGGGATATGAGTGAGGGAAGCACGGTAATTCGAAAATACTACAGGTTTTCTACTGATACAAAGCTTAATGCTAAATGCTGAAGTATCCATTTAAACTTACTTCGCGACTTTTAAATGTGTGTAGGATGAATGAAATTCAGAAGAACTACATCCGCCATGTTGTTACTGTCACGTGACCTACGTTGTGTTCACAAATCCTCTCCCGTGGCCTCATGGGATATTAAGGCGTTCATCACATGCACACTTCAGAATCTTTTTTTGTAAAATGTGCTTATATACACAAACATTTAAGTAGTTTGAGATTGACTTTTTTAGTGCGATGTGCTTGTTTTGATTCTCTTATTGGTAGAGATTTCTTGGTAAAATCGTGGATAATGTAGTTTTTCATTGTTAAACAATTATTAAAAAAATATGGTAGTCTTCAACAGAATTTAACAGCTCACATTAGATCTGTCTCTATAGGTTTATGAGTTATTGTTCAGAATCAAGTCCCCTATGGAGAAAATTAATTTAACTTTTACTTCCGGAACCGAATGATAATTGATAATTGATAAATGATAAATGTTTCTTTAGCAACTACCAGAAATAATAATATATATATATATTTTTTTATTAATAATAATTCCAGTTCAGTTTCAAGGTTTTTTAGTTGTAGTTGTCAGGGAAATAACCCTGCTTTTGATTTTCTTTCTGGCTTTTGTGTGTCTAAAAATGAAAAGCTTGATAAAAATGTCTAGTATTTGCTCTCTGACTTTTGTCTTTAAGAGGAGAGACCTTTAGACTGTGTCTAAAATCCTAAAATCTGGCATTTTAAAAACACTTACTCATCATCCCTCCGGCTCACCGCATAATAACTGAGCGCTGTGAGAAAGATTTCATGACAAACTCTTCAGTGCAATTCAGATATGAAAATTATTTAGTATTTAGATACATTCACAGACCAACATATAACAGAAAAAACATATATAACTAAGAAATCACCTGTCTACAATTCAAAACACCTTTTCAACTGCACATTAATACAATAAAAACTGCATCCGCACCCCTATAGCATCTTTGACCGCAATAATAGATCTGCAAAGGCTTATTGACTAGGTTTGAGTGTTAATTGGCAATTAAGCCTTTGATTTACAGCGATGTACATCTCACTAACCGCACAGACTCTCTGAATATCCTGAAGTTAATTGTCTTCCAGTGCTTTGAGAGCAGTGTTGTGATCAGTAACTTCATCCCCATCAACCGGTGTGTAACAAGCTCTCATCCTTAACCTCTTAACCTACAAAGATCACAATCACAGTAATGTCTTCAGTGAGTAAATTATGGAGGGGATGGGGCTTAATTAAGTTATTATATTTAGATGGATAAACGTAGAATTATATAAATCAGATTTAGAGGAGACGCTTCTGGAGTTCGAAACAGCTTGGCAGAAAAGTTTGCTCCGGATGTTAAACATCTTCGAACTACCATTGGTCCGTTTGCCGATGACATAATAGGTGGGTGTGTCTCTAAGGCTCCTCCTCTTTGAGGTTTAAATCTTCTCTGGTTCGAAGCCGAGTTTAGTCATGGGTGAACACACTGCTTTATAGAAACAGAGAGAGACACTGAGGCCCTATTTTAACGATCTGAAATGCAAGTATCAAACGCAAAACGCCAGTAACTTTGTGGGCGGATCTAAAATGTGTTGGTCTGAAGTCGCTTCATTACTCATAGGTGTGGTTTGGGCGTAACGTGAAATAAACCAATCAGAGCGTCATCTCACATTCCCTTTAAGAGCAGGCGCGCTTGTTCCATGGCGGAATGCTATTATACCGGCGGATTTGCCAGACGCACGCCAGGAGCGGTTCACAGCCGAGGAGACCGACGTTCTCGTCAGGGCCGTAAAACACAGAGAAGTGACATTGGGGATGGAGAAACACACCCAGATTAGCTTCGGTTAAACAGGCGTATGATAATCTGGGTAAATGTGTAAGCTAGATTTATGCCTATTCTTTCACATCTTCATGGACACAACAATGATTTCCCTCATGTGGAATATTTTTCCTTGTAATAATGTATGGTTTGCAAAAATGGGAACTGCTGCATCTGTGTAGATGAGAGAAGCAAAGTGTGTGTGTGTTGTGCACACACTACATTATGGCCAAGCATGCGCCCTTAAAATAGCATCTGAACGTTCCCTGGTGCTATTTTGCAGTTTCAGAAAACAATTCCGCCACTGACCAGGAAAAACCGAGTCTAAAGTCAGTGGTGGAATTGTTTTCTGAAACTGCAAAATAGCACCAGGGAACGTTTGCGCCGGAACACGCCTCCTCTTTGCGCTGAACCGCCCCCGGGAGCGCAAGTTCATTCCCTAATTTACCGACGTGCGTCTGTGGAGGGAAAAGTCCGCTGTGCGTCGGGTAACAAAGTCAATTGCGCTGGGTGCAAGATAGGGCCCTGACTCTGTTTTTCATGTTTAATACAGTAAAGCTGCTGATTTAAAGCGATCTATCGTATATAGTGGTGTATGAATACGCGTGACGTGTCTGAATTACAAACATATCCACATCTCTGTGATCAGATGCTTTCTGAACTGTTGTTTTCTCACCGCTGGCTTTTTGCTGTGTTTTTTTTGCTAACAGTAAAAAAATCTCTGCAAAGGTGTTTCAAACTTCTTTTTACCCCTAAGCAAAGAATGAAAAAGGACTTTGCTTTGAGTTTATCAGGAACTGAAGCAAAAAACGTCTGTAATATTAAGAAAAACACATTATTTGATGATGCTAGGCTAGAATTAATCAAAACAAAATATTGACCAAAGTAAGTTTGAGCAATTTTGAATACACCACTATTGTTACTGATTTCCCAACAGCACTGCATCAATAAAAGCTCTATTTATATCATCTTTTTAATGTCGCTTACAAAAGGTCTGTATTGAAACACTTTATTTTGAAGGGAACAAGTGAGTTCTGTAAGCAGAGGAGAAAGAAATACACAGAGAAGAGACAAAAATAATAATCATCAGCTGTGAATTGCAGACATAAATTGTCTTGCTTTATAAGAGTTTGACTCATTTGTCATGTTTTGTTTCTTTACCATGTGTTTTATTTTTCAGAGGCGTGTTCGTCTGATGCACGTCTTACATAAGCAGTGACATTTCAAAGCTCTTTATAAGAGCAAAACCTGGAGCGCGACTCTTACATGACCTCTGATGTGAGAGACGCTTTCACAGAAAACTCAACTATATCTGACGCTCGGGTTACAGCGTTTCCACCATCGCTTTAACCCTTCGCTTGCTGGATAAACATTATACATTAAAACAGACCAATGCTGCTGAGTTGTGAATCGATTCAGCCGATTCATTGAAAAGAAACAATCCGAAAGAACAATTATGCACACAAATTAATATCAATGTACTGCTTATTTTACTCTATTTTTTTATTAGAGACCATGAAATATTTTTTTAAGCATAAATGCACAAATGCACAAATTTTAGTAACGCTTTACATTAAGGTTTCATTTGTTAAAATTAGTTAATAGTTAACATTGAACAATACTGCATTTCTATTAATCTTCGTTTATATTCTACTGCATTTATTATCTTCATTCATGTTCATTTTAATAGATACTAATGCATTTTTAAAAATCAAAATTTGCATCTATAAACATTAGTTATGCACTAACATTAACAAAAAAATAATATTAATATTATTAATATATGTGAAGCTTAATATTACTCCTGTACTTCTCTTAATGTACAGAAATGTATGAAAAAATAATTTTCTCAATTGCTGGTTGTTTGAGAGGATGATTATGGCTTTTAATGGAGAGGTGAATTAATCCATAAATGTCTACTTTTTAAACACTGAAGTCATTAAATCATGTTAACAAAACAGAGCTTATTGTAATGGAAATTTCAATACATTTCAGGGCTGGAAAACATCATTTTAAAATAAAATGACCTGATATTTCTATGACTTTACACTTTTACAGGTATAATAAACGAACCATATTACACCAGATAAACCAAGTCCACTACTACAACAGAAAGTCCTGTTTAATGTGTAACATACAACCAAACACAACTTACAATCAATCTCTCTTATTAAAGCCACAGAACCAGCAGCACAGATGCTGTGATTGACAGATTTGATTGACAGCTGGTTCTGTACTGTATGCCTGCTGGGTAATAACATCAGACCTGTGTCATCTCGGGCCTGTAATGAGGACATCCGTTTGCATCAGTGCATAATCTCCTGGAAGAGGAGCATCATGGGAACCTTGACACTCAGGTCTCTCTCGGCTCACTTCACAAGAGCTGTCAATCACACTGACATCGCGTTCTCCTCCACACGGACACAGTGAGATCGTCAGCATTGACGCTTATTCATGGAGCATAATGAGAGTTTGTGTTTGTAATGTGGCACATAAAACACTAAATTCTTGTTGATTTGTTCACTGAACTACTGTGACACTACAGTATTCGGTGACAGATCCTCTTGCATATGTCACATCAGTATGGTAATCACCCACTGCCATGGTGAGATACTTTCCCTGTGCTTTAGTATTGCCACTGTGTTTTTTTTAGGGTTTTCTGTAATATTGTTGGATTGTGAGAGTGTGAGAGGGTGTGTGTGTATGTGCGAGCGAGTGTCTGTGTGTGTGTGTGTGTTTGTATATGTGTGTGTGTGTGTATTTGTGAGTGAGTGGGTGTGTTTGCGAGTGAGTGTGTGTGTGTGTGTGTGTGTGTGTGTGTGTGTGTGAGTGTGTGTGTGTGTGTGTGTGTGTGTGTGTGTGTGTGTGTGTGTGTGTGTGTGTGTGTGTGTATTTGTGTGTATGTGTATTTGTGAGTGGGTGTGTTTGCGAGTGAGTGTGTGTGTGTGTGTGTGTGTGTATTTGTGAGTGAGTGGGTGTGTGTGTTTCCGAGTGAGTGTCTGTGTGTGTGTGTGTGTGTGTGTGTGTTGACCTCTTTTTGAATGTCAAAAAGTTGCTTTAGGAAATATATTAAAGCACTTGAAGTGTCTTAAAGGTTGACAAAGGTTATACAGTGTATTGTTAGTTCACAAATGAGACCTTATTGTGAAGTGTTACCAAAAAGATTAATTTCACAGCTCTGTCGGATGTCCATTTATTTCCCCTGAGGACGTTTGAGTGAAACACCAAAGATGAAGTTCAGTGGAGCCTCTATCTGAGGCTCTTAACGTTGTCCTGAGAGGCTGTTATGGGTCAGTCTGACACACACACACACACACATCGGGTCTGTGAGCGCAGCTGTGAGGAAGAGTGTGACACTAGGATCCTCAGGGATCAGATCACATCACTCCCAATCCTCGTCTTCCTCGGTCTCCTTCACTCTCGGACACACACCTCCACGTCATGTTAGAGACAAACACACAACAGCCTCAATCGCATATCATTTTCTGTGGCTTAAACGGCAGAGCAAAGTGAAATAGCAATGGGTTTGATTCCCAGGGAATACATGACAATTTATAAATTGAGAATTAAAAGAGGTTTAGCTTGGTTTATTGAAAATGGTTTGTTTGAAGTCAAAATTATGGTAATTAATGTTTTCATTAGTTGGCTTTTCTAAAGTTAATTCTCCTTTAATGGTGACATATTATGCCCTTTTTCACCAGATGTAATATAAATCTATGGCGTCTCCAGAATGTGTCTGTGAAATTTCAGCTCAAAATACCAGATCATTGTCAAATTTCCCCCTTTTTGGGTGTGAGCAAAAACGCGCCGTTAATGTGTGTGTCTCTTTAAATGCAAATGAGCTTTAGCTCCACCTCCATTCAGAAGAGGGCGGAGCCTTTACATGAGCTTCAGAAACTCCGGCAATAACAAAACAGGCCAATCTCACTCATCCAGAATCCCAGAGTCACCAGGAGCGAGTGCAGCCTTACGGAGAGACTCAGGAAGAGCTTCTGAATGTTAGTGGAGACATTTCTGTAGTTGTTGTGGAGTTACACTGATCATCTCATCATCATGTTGAACTTCTCCACAAGTGTCCACAGTTCCTGAGGTCTTTATAAGACAGCGGTGACATGTTCTGGTCAATAGTGTTCAGTGCTCGTCTGAGCTCAACCACAGAACAGCTTCAGGCTTTGCTGGATCTTCATCATTGCGTTAGAACTGGTCTCTGTTGTCGCTTTTGAAACCAAATGTCGGCTGGTGTGTGTAAACGTGCAGATTAAGGGCCGGTAATATTATAATAAGATCCTCTTCATACGTCAGAAGGAGAGCGAAATCTGATCGGATTATTTTTTGACATGCTTGCAGAGAAAGGCTCACCAGAACACAGTTACTGGGTTTCACTTTTCACGTTTTGTGGGTTAAGCACAGCTGGTGTTTCTGACGTCACAAACTACCTTGTAACCAATCAGTTCAACATGTGATCGTCAACCAGTGGATCTCTGAGCTGAGTGAGTGAGTGGAGGCGGAGCTCATTTGCATATTCATAGAACCGCGTATACTAAATAAGGTAAGGGTGTCGAGTTACATTCAAGATATTTTATGGCATGAAGTCTTTTTTTTTTTTTAAGGTAAAAACATATAAATATGTAATTTTGGTGATCAGAGATGAGTTTAAAGGGATAAAATTATTGGACTTTAACAAAAGGGCTTGACTGTAGTTTAACTACTTTAAATCTCATATCTGCAGAATGACATGATCGTCCTCAAGAGTGAATCTCTTTCTCTCTCTTTAGTCTCAGACTAAAGCAGATGCTCCATCCCTCCAGCAAAGTTTGTTCTGGGGGGTTTCCAGCCTTTCTTTCTCTATTTCTCTCCTCCTCTGCCTCTCGACACACGAGCTGAGGGAAAACAACTAGTTTTATCCAGAGCGCCAGAGGAGAGACTTCACGTCCGTCTCTCACAGATTCTGGGCCCTAATTTAAAGATCTATTTCAGTTCCTCAAAATAGCAACGGTCCAACAAATGCGCCAGAACACACACTCGTTCTCAGACTCGTTGTGCGCACAAATGGCCGCAAATGCATTTGCTATTTAAACAACGTGGCGCAGAACGTGAAAATGAAAACTGCGTCGGGCTGAAACTAGCAAAACACACTTGCGTCGCGCTGGGTGTATGATAGGGCCCTCTGTGTGTGTTTCTCTCTTTCTCTTTGTCAGGGATCATAACACTCCAGTCGGAATGATAATAGTGTGTGTGGGCGGGGCATTATGTGGCTCATGAATATTAATTATGTGACATGACAATGTGGTAAACAGGCAGCAACTATAGCTGGATACCTGTGAAACTACAGCATGAGATCCTGCAACTATCAGTTATAAATGAAAATGTGCACAAAAAAGTTTTAAACTACTGCATCATTAGACATCAACAATCCGCATATGAATCTCAACAATCATGACAACTCATCAGCGAGGGAGTAAGAGAGTGCTTTCCAACTTAAAAGAGCAGTAGCTAATTCTACTTGTTACAGATGTCAATATGTGTGTAAAATAACAGTCACTTAGAGATGTCTCTCACCAAAATACATTTTCTCCAAAAAAATGGGAGGGATGTAGTGGAGTGTGCAAAAATGTGTTAATGTTCTCTGTCATCTCTCATCTGTGTTTGCTTTGATCAGTCGCACCTCCAGCCATAAACTGACACTCCAGATCAGACTGAGAACCAGCAACGAACCGTCCGCAGAATCTGTGAAATATAAAGTTCCCCTGTAGTCAATGATTTGATCCCTTAAAACTCACCAAAATTACATATTTAAAAGTTTTTTCCTTGAAAAAAATGTCTTCATGCCTTAAAATATCTGGAATGTTACTCGACACCCTTGCCTCATTTAGTATGCATGGTTCTATAAATATGCAAATGAGCCCCGCCTCCACTCACTCACTCAGCTCAGAGATCCACTGGTTGACGATCACACGTTGATCTGATTGGTTACAAGGTAGTTTGTGACGTCAGAAACACCAGCGATTTCAAAGCGTGTTTTTGAGGCCTTGTCCACACTGATACGTTTGAGTTTGAAAACGCATCATTTTCTCTCCGCTTTGTCTTCCGTCGACACTGAGACGGCGGTTTTATTAATGAAAACTAACCTTTTTGAAAACGCTCTCCAAAGTGGATACATTTGAAAACGGTGTTTTCTCGGTGTAGTGTGGACTGTCAAAACTGAGGATTTTAAAAACGATGACGTAAGTTTAGTCATGTGACGCATTTTGTGCCAATAGATATTGATGTTTATAGCGGTATTGCGCCTGTTATATTCACTTTCACACTGTTGCTAAAATATGTTACTTCACACACTCTTCATATCACAGTCCTGCACAGATGGCAGAGTTCACTCTCGTCTGCTGTCCTGCGGTGAAACATGAGAACAGTTTTAGCATTTTAGACCAAACATATAATGTTGAGTGAGAGCGACCTGGACGATCAGTGAATGAGGAGATACTCTGCTAAATATAATGATGATATAATTGCTCGATAACTTTATTATTTATTTTTTCGTTATTTATTTATCTGGATTAATGTAGACGTAGCCTGAGACTGTCTTTGGTTCACTGCAGTTTTAAGGAGAAAATACTCAGCAATGCTGTCGACTTATGAATTTACACATGGTTTGTCTTAAAGCATATTAAAAACAACACATAGACACATAAACAACATTAAAAGATTGATTTTCACCACAGGGGGACTTTAATATAACAAATCTACTGAAGTAATAAAATCTGTTTTGTATATCTTTATAATACACTGGCATCCATCAAAAACACAATGTGAAAACCACATGATGAATCAAAGGCCTCACTGATGTAAATAGTAAACAGAAGATGCACAGTGTCATACACACAAATACAAAAAACCATGACACTAAAATAATGCAATAAACATTCATTTAACAACATAAGATGGAACATAAAACTCAATGAATCATTTAGTTATTTCAATGAAAAGAACTGTTGTGGTTTGCTATTGGTGGATCTGATTTGAGTGACAGGTTGCCCCGCCCACATCATCAGAGAAGAGAAGTCGCTGTTATTCTGATTCAAGATTACCAGGAACATGAATTTAACACAATAATGATAAATAATTTATAACAAACACTGCACTATTCCATGAAAACCAATTTAAATTTTGATTCCATGCAGATTTTTGCAACTTTAGCATGAAGCCATGATCAGGACCTTATGTAAAACAACACTGTCTCTTTAAATCTGAATCAGTGACTCATTTGAGCTGCACAATAATGGGCTCTTCTCCCATGATGCTTTAAAGCAGGTCAGAAGACCGAAGAAGATTCTCTCGTCTCGGTCTTTGAGACACGTAGTGACAGCGTCGTCTCTGATGATTAATGGATGGCTGCGTGTCAGTGTGAGTCTGAGACTCATTCAATGAATTATCAACAAACACGCTCTTAGATGGCGTTATCGACCAGCACAAATCCCTGTTTACACACACAGACTTATCGGAGCAGCTCATCGGAGCCTGTGGACCAGCAGAAGTGGCTCTTAAAGGGATGGTTCGGAGTAAAATCAACCTAGGGTCCTTTGCACCATGACCTCGAGCCA
>NC_139981.1:1022500-1080000 GCF_963993115.1 Abramis brama | reverse complement strand
GGTAATCTACTGCTTTTCCTGGATGTCCATGTTGAATTTACTGTCAAATTTGAACAATAAAATGGACCGAAAATTGCCTGTTGAATATTATAGGTTGTATTTTTAAACAGTTTAAATATTTTGGAAGTGAAATATGAAAGGTGAATTGTTATGGTGATGCGGAGGAGATGAACCCAAATGCAGACAGTATGCAATATACACGGTTTATTGATACAACTAGACAGAATAAACAGGAAAACAAAACCCACGAGGGGGCAAAACAAGACAGGATAGACTAATTTGGACTGACAAGACTAGACTAAGACTCAGACAAAAAACTAACAGCTAAGACAGGATCAAACTCTTCTTTCTAGACAATACTTTCAACAGGTTACTCACGGATTGTTTCACACAATTAATGACAATGAAGCGGCACAGGACAGCAAACACAAGGGGATTAAATAGGGAGAAACTAATGAGGGAAACAGGTGACAAGGGTAAAGCAATGATGACTAAACGAGGATAACAAGGGGGCGGGGCGAGGAACGAGACAACACAAGCACATGGCCCAGCAAAAGGCCATGTGTGTGAACATAAAACATGGGTCTGTCATGATCCTGCCTCAAGACCAGGGAAATCAAAGACTAGAAGGCAGAATCATGACATGAATATGGATTATTGAATTTCTATTAATGAAAATGTGTTTGAAATGCGTTGAATTGAAATATTCACAGCTTAAATTTTCAACCATGTTGAATTTCATGAAAGACTCGTCGTGTCACACATGTTGACTCGGGCGCTGTAATGATCACGACACTAACATGATTTACTTTCGCCATCATGCAAACAAACTGCCATTTTTATGTTGCCGTGTGACCCGTGTTACTTAAGCCGATTGGTTGCTTTATTTGGCCTCCTTAACGCCCTTTCGTGTTTTTCTCTCTCTCACCCAAAAGCCTCATGGGATATCAGGCCAGTGGCATGTCAAGCCTTACATTTTATTGCATGTGATTTGACATCAATAAAAATGACACACAGCCTCAATCGCCGGAGTGCTGCAAACTCCCGTGGAGAGCATTAGCTCCTGCAGCTGCTGTGTTTCATGAGGGAAACGACTGTCATGTCGCATCCACAGACTCTGAGTTCAGCAGCTCTGCTTCTGTTTGCTCTTGATTAGAAGCTGTCAGGAGTTAGTGCACTTGTTTTACTCGGGTGAGAATGATCATAATAATGTTCATTAAAGCTGTGATGCAGCTAAAGAGTATGAAGCACTGACACAAAACACAGAATCAATGATGCAAACTTCATCATATATGAGACAAATTCAAATTCTGCTGTAAAACAACTTTAGCAAGATTATAGTGTCATTTATTCAGCTCAATTCACTGAATATTCAATGAGCTGGAGCAATTAAATTAATACATTGTTCATATTAATACAGTCTGATAACAGATCACTGTAAATTGTAATGTGGACTCATCCATCCCTCCATCCATCCACCCATCCATCCACCATCATCCAACCCTCCATCATCCATCCCTCCATCATCCACCCATCCATCCATCCATTTATCTATCCATCCATCCATCATCCACCCCTCCATCATCCACCCATCCATCCATTCATCCATCCATC
The DNA here is from genome assembly GCF_963993115.1 of Abramis brama. Taxonomy (NCBI): domain Eukaryota; kingdom Metazoa; phylum Chordata; class Actinopteri; order Cypriniformes; family Leuciscidae; genus Abramis; species Abramis brama. Next base: position 1,078,386 of record NC_139981.1, on the reverse strand, counting down.
CCTCCATCATCCATCCCTCCCTCCATCCATCCATCCATCCATCCACCCATCCATCCACCCATCCATCATCCATCCCTCCATCATCCACCCATCCATCCATCCATCCATTCATCCACCCACCCATCCATCATCCATCCCTCCATCATCCACCCATCCATCCATCCATCCATTCATCCATCCATCCATCATCCATCCCTCCATCATCCACCCATTTATCTATCCATCCATCCATTATCCATCCTCCATCATCCATCCATCCATAGTCTGTCCGTCTATCTATAGAGATAGAGATAGAGATAGACGGACATGTGGATTCCACACAGCCCAGATGTGGGCCGGATCTGGGCTGAAACTATGTTGCTGTCTGGGATAAAAACAGCTTTTTTTTTTTATTTATTTTAGTGGCAAAGTAATATAACATAAAGCACAGTGCACATTGATTTAAAATATGAATGATAAATGATAATGAAAAAAATTAAATTATATAAAAAAACGTTGCTAGATTTACAATGTTAATAACTGTGGAAAGGCATCATCAGTCAGTGGAAAGTGTGCAGGTGTTGGACTGGGGTTTCCAATTTTGTGTGCAATATTCATCAGACGGTCAGCGAGTGTTTGCACCGTCGGAAACTGAGACCAATGTAACTAGAAAACATGATGCTGAGAAACAAGTGTCATAAACGAAGGCAGGAATCGGTCTAACGGTGATGAAGAGCGAAGGAAGAAAAAGAGACAGCGGGAATAAAGCAGCAGAAGGGAGAGAAAGAAGAGAGTGAAGAGGACGGGGAAAGAGAGCTGACTTGATTTATGATTTAGAGGAGGGCCCATCTGTGGCCTTACATAAAGCGTTGCTCAAGTGGGGTTACAGGTTTGGAAAAATTGTGTTCTGTCACACTTAGTCGAGAGAGAGAGAGAGAGAGAGAGAGAGAGAGAGAGAGAGAGAGGAGAGATGAGAGAGAGAGAGAGAGAGAGAGAGAGAGAGAGAGAGAGAGAAGAGATGAGAGGAGAGAGAGAGAGAGAGAGTAGAGAGAGATGAGAGAGAGAGAGAGAGAGAGAAGAGAGAAGAAGAGAGAGAGAGGGAGAGAGAGAGAGAGAGAGAGAGATGAGAGAGAGAGAGAGAGAGAGAGTAGAGGAGAGAGAGAGAGATGAGAAGAGAGAGAGAGAGAGAGGAGAGATTAGAGGAGAGAGAGGAGAGAGAGAGAGAGAGCAGATCATCATCCATCCATCCTTCAGTCCATCCATCCGTCTGTCTGTCTGTCTGTCTATCCATCCGTTCATCTAGTTTGATAGAACAGCAGTGACAAAATATCCCACACAGCCCATATATAAAACTTTTTGGAGGGTTCAGTTAAACATAAGCATTAATGATGATCTTGTAGCTTGTGCAACATCAAAGGAAAGTGAAGAAGAAAAGCATAAGTCAAGCCCATAAATTAGCCTTGGTAATGTGACCGTTCGGTGAACTCTCCTGTCAGGAGGCCGTGAGCTTTCCCCTCTGTAATTACTCAGAAAGATGAAGGACAGATTGAAACTCGGATCAGGAGAACTGCTGGTTTTGCTCCCAGAAAACTAAGAGTCCATTTCAACGGATGGAAAATCAACATAAAGCGTGTAAAACAGTGTGACGGGGGCTGAGAGAAGAGGACCAGAAGAGCAAGAGGACAAACAAAAGGGTAAAACATCTAATAAAAATGTACTAAAGAAACAGTTCATCCAAAAATGAAGTCTGAGACAAAATGTTGATCCAAACCCAGATTAGTTTTCTTTCTTCTGTTTGATAAAACATCTGCCAAATGTATTTTTCAAATGGTGAATATATGTGTGGCATTGGCCTGTTTCAAGTCCTCTGAATATGATGCTTTATGTGAGATTACGATCTTGAATTTGGGTCTGTTCTTCATGCAAAGCATCACATGACTTCATGAGTCACAGGGTTATTAGAAACTAAAACCAGTAAAAAAAAAGTTTTAGCTCATTAATCACTGATCTGATGATGTTTCCTGTCTTTTATTTGAGAAATGTTTGTATTTCTATTGCGGTTGAAACTATTGCAGCTGAATGTATTTTTAAATTATGGATTATGGATTTTAATTAGGATTATATTCTAAATTTAAATTGACAATTTACACATGAATTAAATGTAGAAGAAGCATTACTTTACTTCATATTTGTACTTAAAAAAATTATATTTGTTTTGAGAAAAGAAACTTGGTGGTTGTTTTGGACACGCCCCCTTGGTGGTCAGGTGGGCATGAAGTCACATGATTCCTTCACTGTAGCCAAACCTGGTGTGCAAACATTTGTGTGTTTTTTTATTGATTGCATCCTTGGATTATATGGCCCATTTGTTTCATGGATTATTTCGCATCAATGTTGGTAAAACGGATGAATTGCATGTTTCTGTTGCATTTTTCTATTAAGTTCACATTTAAAAGCTAGTAGCTTCTGAATTGTGTAAATGAGTATGTATTGAATCAAGCACAGGAGTTCAGCTCTAAACATGAGTGGATCATTTACACATATTATAGATGTAAATACCTTGATGATGATGAATTTGGCTGGTTCAGAGACTACATCAATAGCTCTGCCATCTTGGAAAGACCTATATTGCATGTTGAAATGAAGAGCACATGGTTTAGCTGGTTAGATCTCATGGTTTAGCTGGTTAGATCTAATGGTTTAGCTGGTTAGAGCTCATGGTTTAGCTGGTTAGAGCACATGGTTTTATTAAATGAAATAACTTTGTTTGATTTTAGTAGATGTATTGTTGTTTTAGTTACGTTTAGTTAGTGTTTTAAAGTCCCCCTGTGGTGTAAATCCAGCTTTTAATGTTGTTTATGTGTCTATGTGGTGTTTTTAATATGCTTTAAGACAAAGCATGTGTAAATTCATAAGTCGACTCCATCGCTGAGTATTTTCTCCTTAAAACTGCAGTGAACCAAAGACATTCTCAAAAACACGCTTTGAAATCGCTGGTGTTTCTGACGTCACAAACTACCTTGTAACCAATCAGATCAACGTGTGATCGTCAACCAGTGGATCTATGAGCTGAGTGAGTGAGTGGAGGCGGGGCTCATTTGCATATTCATAGAACCGCGCATACTAAATTAGGCAAAGGTGTCGAGTTACAGTCAAGATATTTTAAGACATGTAGACTTTTTTTTAAACAAAAAAAACATTTAAATATGTCATTTTGTTAATCAAAGATGAGTTTTAAGGAATACAATTATTGACTACAGGGGGTCTTTAACAATACTCTGTATGATTTTGAATTTTGAATATTTTAAATTAAATCTGAGATATTTCTCTCCCTCCATTAACAGACTGAATTTAGGCTTTTATTCACATATAAACATTGATCAGCAAACATAAACATGAATGAACCTCATTGGTTCTTGCCGAAGCTCAAACATGCTGCAAACACAAGAATGATAATATATATATATATATATATATATATATATATATATATATATATATATATATATATATATATATATATATATATATATATATATATATATATATATATATATATATATATATATATATATATATATATATATATATATATATATATATATATACACACTAGTCTATGTACTATACTAATATAGTCAAGTCAAGTCATTTATATAGCGCTTTTAACAATGTAGATTGTTTCAAAGCAGCTTTACCTTACCTTATTTCTTAATCAAACATGCTCCCCTAACTCTATACAGGGAACAAAGTCTGTAGGGAAATACATTCTTAATGTTAGTTATATAAAAAATGCTCCTTAAAGAAGACCAGTCAGCTCGCCTGCGGTGTGCGGAGTGAAGACTCACCAGACGGTTCTCTATGAACCTGAAAGAGTCGCTCTCACTAACCAAGCCGAGAACATCATTCTTATGGGCCCATCCCAGGCCGGATGTAAGGAATGCCTGGGGAGTCGGGAAGAGAGGAGAGGGCTGTGATGTAATGAGGCCCTCCGGGGAGATGATCCATCACCGACGCTGTGTGCGCTTGCGCTGGATAACCTCCCTCAGATCCTTCTTCTTGCGGGAGTCACGCCTCCTCTGTGCCCTGCTCCTCCATGGAGAGGAGACACTTGCTGGCCCCGTCTACGGTCCTCGGACTGTCGGTATGCAGGTCCTGAAAACAGCTGAGCGCACCTTCGCCTCCCTGAACTTCCCAACCACCGCCTCCACGGAGGTGCCAAAGAGTTCAGAAGGTGAGACCGGCGAATCGAGGAGAAAGTCCTTCTCCCCGATGTCGGCCAGATTTAACCACAGATGCCTCTCTGTGGCTGTTTGGTGGCCCTGAGAGCAAGATCTGTGGTACGGCGCAGCTCAGCGACCGCCTCATGAGACATCCCTTCCTCCTGGTGGAGATCGTCTGAGAGGTTTACACCCCTCTGAAGACGATCAACGAGCTCCATCTGGGAATCCCCATGATGCGAGTCGCCGCTCTGCCTCTTCACTCGAGAAGAGGGCCAGACGAGAGTTTCAAAAACGAGCCTCTTCACAAAGGCATAAAACGCACAGTTCTTGTGTCACCCGGCGTCAGAAACCTTGGGCATGGGTCGGCACACTTCAGAAAACAATCAGCCTTCGCCGTGCGTTTCATTATTATTTTCTTACCTGTAATCGACAGAACAGTCCCTGAAGACGAAAAGGATTGTCATGTTTGCAAGATGCCCTTATATATCCAGGTCGCACGTTCATCATTCACGTTAATGATTCACAGGCTGTCGCCGGTCAGCGTGATTGCCGTGAGTTGATAGTGATTTCGGACACCTGTCACACCTGAGGCGTTCCCCAAAGCTTCATTCGACACAGTGCGAGTTCCCTTTCAAAAGCGAACACATGTTTCTTGTGCTTTTGTGGTCATGTCTACGGATCTCAGCAGAAGTGGTGTTTAGTCACACATAAACTGCTTTATTTCAGGTCAAAAGAAGCTGTCAGGAATATGAATATGAATATTGAAGTCAGCTTTAGGGTGTCGGGTCAGTGGCCGGTCATGAATGAATAACATACAGTACATCTGCATTTTTCAAACGCTCAAACGGAAAGAGAATGCATGCGTTAAATGACAAGTGACTTAAAAACAGTGTCTCCGGCTAATCAGTCATCAAACTGAACAACTGACTCACAGTCAGTGTCCATCGTGTCAAAGTGTGTCTGTATCACTGATGAATACAAGCTTCTTCATCATCTGCAAACTCGCACTGCTCTATACAGTGAACAATCAAGAGACAAACGCTAGAAAATAAAGTTATCTTAAGTCAAATCAAATCAAATCAAGTATATTTGTATAGCGCTTTTCACAATACAGATTGTATCAAAGCAGCTTCACAGTATTAAATTAAAATAATACAACAAAGTTTGTTTCTAGTGGAATTTATTGATTGATAGAATAAAATTAAATATCCCCAAAATATCCCCAACTGAGCAAGCCAAAGGCATAAGTGTTGTTTTCTGAAAAATGTATCAAAATGAAGCGAGTTTGTGCTTAAAACAAGAACAGATATCTGCAGTGAATGCCTTCAATCACTACTTTATGGAGGTCATTTATATATTCTATATATTTATTTCAAACATTGAAAAACTGAATTTGGATTACACATAATGACTGTTTTTGGGCTGTTAAGATTTTTTTTTCTCTGTTCTGAATTCATAATTTAAAGTATTTCTTGTATTGTAAGGTATTACAATATTTTTTTTATAATTTAAATACTACTTTATATGATTGAGAATCATAAAAAATGGGAATAAAAAAATAAAATAAAAATTGTTGGTTTATGTGCTTAATTAATGGTCATGAAAATAATTTCACAATGTCAAAAATAACCGTGGTCCTAAAACAGCTTGTAATTTTATTATTATTATTTTATTTTTTTTATTTTTTTTGTGGATAATTTGACCCAGGAATGTTTTTGTGACATTTAGCCAATACGGTTATTTTTGTCAAGTAAATGTTTACTTGTATTGTATACAGTTTTAAAACAGCTTTACAGAAATTCATGATGTTATGTCTGTAATATCTTAATGTCCACACTTACAGTATAGATTTGAGCTGGGCAAATCTAGCAGTGATTGAATGATCGGTTCCTGGATGCCATTAACGTTTGCATGCATGAAAACTGTCTACGCTGACTTTAGGAATAAATGTGTGAAGAGCAGCGTTTCTACATTGATTGATCTGATCTCTCAGACTGATGATTCGAGCATCCTCTAGGGCTTTAACACAGCAAACGGTGTTTAGATCAGAGAGTCACACAGACATGAGTTACACGTCAATCCAGACGACATCGACTGAGACTCGATCTTCTTCACATCAAACCGGATCAGTCTTCCTAAAACACACTCCGGATTAAAACATATCTGCACAATAGATAAAGGCAATCTAATCCTTTCTGTCTGTTGACTGCCATGAATTAAGATCACAGTCTGTCTTGCCATCTTCAAAAGGTCAGAGGTCATGCAAGCCCCTCTAACATATGATGTACAGTACATGCAGAAAAGGTTTTTTTTTTTCTACAATCAATAATAAAATATTCTACATTTGTACACAAGCATGCATGGAAGCTCTAACTTATAAGTTTACATTACTCAGGATCGTTTGTTATATTTATTGAGTTTACAGTACAGATGTTCCCATCATGCACCACATGCTTTATAAGGTTGTGCCATTTATTTTACCTGTTGCTTTTGTTGATGTATTTGTCATTTGTTTGGTAGTTTGTTTTGCGATGCCTGGAGTTGATTTGAGAATGATTTATTTGTGAGCAAAAATCAGTTTTACCACTATCATGTTTTGTGTATCATTTGTACGTATATATCATTCGTTTAAATGTTGCTTGGTTATTTTATATGCCATTGCATCAGATTTGTAAGTAAGAAAATGTTATTCTGTTAACTGAAAAGGTTTAAGTTAGAGTTACTCAGTCATTTCATTCATTATGTCACAAAGTTAAGTAGATTTTGTCTTATACGTTGATAATGTGTGCGAAACTTTGGCACTGTAATGTGAGGGATGATCAGTGTCTCTAATCGGTTTCATTGATTCATTAACCGCACATGATGCAATGCATCATATTTAATCATTTTCATCAAAGCCACAGAATCATCATGTCATCACTCATGCATTTATTCTGCATTAAACAGAAAATCACAGAATACATTTAGACAGAAGGACAGATATCAAAATTATGCTATTTAAAGTTCTGATATCTGATGCTATTTAACATGAAACTGCTTGCGACCCCCTAATATGAAGGATTTCTGAGTAAAATAGGATATTATGAATGGCAGGATTTTATCCATGTATGGATGTATATATCGAATGGTGTCTCTATGTATTCTCATTATAATAACATAATAATTTTTAGAACTGTATCATTCTCGTTATCGTCCTTGTTGTGAACGGGCCTTAAAACTAGGAGGAGAGGTGATTTCATGTTGACTTGAAGAACGCATTAATTCTCCAGAGCTAAAGTAGAGTTTACTTGTATTCAGCAGTAGAGAGTTTTTTAGAAGTTCTCTCGTTATGTTATATCAAACTGGCAATTATAAAATGCAGTGTCTTTAAACGAGTGAAGATGAGTTTGTGTGCAGACGGACCCTGTCATAGGCGGCTCAAACACATCACTGACACTTCAGCAAACATCTGTCCACTTCACTTGCTTGCAATAAACTGTGTTAAGTGTTAATTACATCCGAGCCTTTCATTCTCCAGGCTGTTTGAGTCATAGACCAGTGAAGCCAAAGGCAAGAATCATCTCACATCTGACAGACAGACTCGCCTGATGGAATCTAGAGATGACTGGCTGAAGATTGCTCTACAAGGTATTCACTCCACAAGTCTGTGAAAAGTTTGTCAAACTTATTATTACCCATACAAAACACACATAAACCCTGACAATTTAATTCATTTCCCAACAGAGAACAATGTGACCATCCACTTCATAAGCAGCCTTGATTCAAGATGCATTCCCAGAGGAAATAAAAAATAAAAATGATATCTCATTAACATCTCGAATGTTTCTCCTAGACAAAAATGAGGTTACTTTAACACAGTGGTTCTCAATTCCAGTCCTCGTGACCCACTGCTCTGCACATTTTGTATGTCTCTCTTATCTGACACACTTAGTTCAGTTCATGGAGTCTCTCCTAATGAGCTGATGATCTGGTTCAGGTGTGTTAAATAAGGGAGACATACAAAATGTGCAGAGCAGTGGGTCACGAGGACTGGAATTGAGAACCACTGCTTTAACATTAAATGGAGACTTTTGCTTGAGTCTCCTGCTTCTCACACTTGTCTCCTGAGACAAAAACTCTAACACTCTCACATTTTTATCCTCTAAATAATCTGGAAAGATCTCAACAACATCACGAGCTGTGCTCATATTTTTCTCCTTAGCTAGAGACTCTGGATCGCTCACATTTGTCTCATCTAAAGAATCAGAAGAAATCTCAACAAATTCACAAACTGAGGGTGATTTTTGGTGCAGCATAAATTTCTATTCTATTCTATTCTATTCTATTCTATTCTATTCTATTCTATTCTAAAGTTCAAGTTCAAAGTTTATTATAAGCCCAAAGGGGGATTTTTGGTGCAGCATAAAATTCTATTCTATTCTATTCTATTCTATTCTATTCTATTCTATTCTATTCTATTCTAAAGTTCAAGTTCAAGTTCAAAGTTTATTATAAGCCCAAAGGGGGATTTTTGGTGCAGCATAAAATTCTATTCTATTCTATTCTATTCTATTCTATTCTATTCTATTCTATTCTATTCCAGTTAAAAGTTTATTATAAGCACAGGGGGATTTTTGGTGCCGCATAAATTTGTATTCTATTGTAAAGTTCAAGTTCAAAGTTTATTATAAGCCCAGAGGGAGATTTTTGGTGCAGCATAAAATTCTATTCTATTCTATTCTATTCTATTCTATTCTATTCTATTCTATTTCTTTATTGCATTTCGTACTTGACCTCTGACCCCTAAAGCATGCAGTAAACCTGCTGCAACAGCACACAGAAGTGTTGAATGTGAGTCTGTGATGCTGATCTCTCAGCTGTCAGAGACACAGAACTGCAGGATTAACTCTACACACTTCATCCCCAAAGAGCCCATTAGTTGTGGAACTGCACACCAGTGTACGAACCAGCTGGGAACGAAAGAGCTCTCCGTAATTGAGTAAATTCAGATTGCTATTAGAAACTGTATTGGCGGGTTTAAAAGACTCTTACTGAATCGAGGTCTACTGAGGCCATTCTAACTTTGAGCTCTACTGTAAATCTCATCATTATTCTATTAATGAGACGCGATCCCTCATTAGGCTCCAGTTAATAAGTTACCAAACATCTACCAAACAAGAGAAATATGAGATTAAAACTTTTTTTCTCCTCTGGGGATGATATGAGGAATGGCATATAGGTTGCATTTTCATCATTAAAATAAATAAATAAAAGTAATGTATTAAAATATTCGGCATTTTAATGACAGTTTGAAGATCCATTATGGATGCTGATTTGCACCTTTTTAAATGTATAGTTAATTTTAAACTGTGTGTATATTCCATTCCATCTGGTTATTAATATTAAACGTTATTACAGATTCTGTAAACAGATGTCGTGAGTCTGGACTGTTGTAGAAAAACGCGTTTGACCCTGAGCGCTCTCCGTTCAGCGTCCCGTTGCTAAGAGACGCGTCCAAACACTCGCTAGTTACTCAGCTGAACTGACGCTCTCAACATAAACAAAACACGTAACGTTAAAGTTAAACGATAACCTGAATAAAAAATCAATATTTGTCTTTGAACTCTTAAGAAGTAGAACGGCTGATGACGTGAAATGGATCTTCGTATTCGACAATATCTGTTAAAAGCTCAGGAGAAAAGAGGTAAAGTGAACGTTAGCCGTTAATTTACGTTACGTGTTTATTACGTTAGTCGATAATTCATTGAATGTGTTTGTATTATCTTGTATTGTTAGTCGAGTGTAAACGCATTCATGAGGGGTTAGTTGTCACACAGGGGAAACCACAGTTACACAAATGCTTGTTCTCCGTGTCTTTTGTGCAGATGTTGTGTTTGTGAGAAAAGCATATGAGCTGATCGGATGTTCTCAGCCTGAGCTCAGTGTTCTGTGTGCTGAGCAGTCTCTACAGGTGAGACAAGAACACACACACACACACACACTCACACTCACTCACACTCTACCTGCACCCTTGTGGAATCTCCATTCAGTTTCTCCACAGTCTTCTTGTTTTATAAAAACTTAATTAAAATGCATTGATTCATGATAAAATGCCAATATGAGTCAGAAAAATACACTTAATTTAAAGTGAAAAAAGTGTATTTTTCTGGCAGGTATTTGTTCTAGTTTTCAGAAAACAAGACTTAATATCTTCAGTCATTCTGCTTCTGCTAAATGTATCTTGATTTAAGAATGTTTAGATATTTGTGCTGGAAAACCAGACAGAAACACTGAGGAAGAACATCATTTTTAATCCCTTTAATCCTCCTAAATATTAATTGGTCAACTCAGAATGTAGTCATTTTATTAAGTTTAGTAAGTTTCATTGATTTAATGGTGGCAGCTGATTAAACATCATTATACCCAGCGTGTTCTGAAATCAAACCATGTCCACGTCCGAGTTTGAATGTCAATTCTTTTTTTTAATGTTTAAATCTTTATTGATAAGCAAATCAAATACCCTTGTGTTTCTGATGTGAGGAAACCCCGAGCTCGAGCTGGAGATAGCGGAGGGTAAGCCTCTTCCATGCTGTGATTGAACACACACCGCTGCATCTCAGTGTGTGTGTGTGTGTGTGTGTGTGTGTGTGACAGTCAGCGTTTGAGTTTCTCCTCTCCGGCTGAACACATAATGCTGGGTTAGATAACAGCGAACACTGCTGCGCCCCTCGGGCCTTTACCCTAGCGCAGGATTATTGTAACAGCAGCTTATCTCAGAATGTGCTGTCGTTTCATAAAGGGTGAGAATCTCACTCACAAAAACATTATAAAAAAAATATATATATATAAAAAAAAAAAATATATATATATATATATATATATATATACAGTATATATTGCATTACGAAAAATCAAACATATGATGTGGTTTGCATTATGACAAAATGTAATGCATTTAACGTTACCCTTCAAAGTCTCTTTAATGCATCCTCATATTTTTGTGTATTTCCTGTTATTCTCATGATTGATTCTCAATAATACTGTAAGACACATTTTTTTCATACTTTTTATATTAGAATACAGTAAATTGCAAACTGTACAGTGACCTAGACATGTTCTTGACAGGTTTTGAGGTGAATCTCAAGTACAAATAGTTATTAGATGCTATTTGCAGATGATATAAATACTTGGCAGATATTATTTGCATTTTGACTGACTTGTCAAAAGCAGTTTTATTTTATATAATTGAGATACTATTACAATTTGTATTCATATTTAGTTTTTTATTTTTATATTTTCTAATTTAATTTTAAGTTTTAGTAGTTTTTCTCATGTTAATTAGTTTAAAAATGTCTAAATAGTTTGTTTGTTTTTTTTACATTATTTCAGTTTTATTTTTACTTATTTTATACATCAAGTTAAACTAAATGATAATGAGAAATTTTGCATTGGCAGCTTGCTGGAATAAAATAAGTTTAAGTTTTTTTTATATTTTATTTCAGTTAAAAATATATTTTTTTATTTCAAGTAACAAAACTATTTTTCATGGTTTTAGTTTCAGTAGTAGTTTTAGTAACTATAATAACCCTGCTCAGACCTTGTGATTTTGTGAACCGACCCTTCTCCACACCCCCACTTCTGTTTCCAGGCGGTTTTCTTCTGTAATTTCTCTAAGAGTGGGTGGAGCCTAAAAGGTGGATAGACACTGTATGAAACATAAATATAAACATTGAGTCCACATATTTTCACATTGCTGCTCATCCAGAATAGTAAGCAATTGTGTTGCCATATCAGCTCAAATGTGTGTATAAATCATCTCTAAAATGCTGACACAATTCAAACGTCACATTCAACCAACAGAAGAATGCAATAATTTGAGCCGTCCGATTCCTGAGAAGAGAAAAGCTGCCAGAAAGAGCTGAGCAGCTGAGCAGGCTTTTGCTCAATGAGTTGTGAAGTGAGAAATCCTAAATAGATAAGCGACAACATATGAGCATTGTGAATTCATTCATCTCAGAACTGAAGAAGTGTGTAAAATATACTGGGCTTGTCTGAGGTATAAGCTGAACGCAGAATCCCTTGCTTTTTGCACTCAAGCACTTTTTAAAAAGTTCCATTATGTGCTTCCTGATGTGGCAAAAATGTTATTGCCAGCTGGAAAATATGTTTGAAGCTTTGGGGTTTCATTTGTAGAGGAGTTTCTGATGGTAAATTCTGCTGTCTTGCTGAATACTGCCTACATAGACAGCATCCTAACTCAAGTGAACCCTCATAAGTGACTGAGTAGGCAGCAAATGATTTCCAATAGAGTTTACATTAAAGGGTTAGTTCACCCAAAAATGAAAGTTCTGTCAGTAATTACTCTCCCTCATGTCGTTCCAACCCCGTAAGACTTTCGTTCATCTTCAGAACACAAATTAAGATATTTTTGATGAAATCTGAGAGCTGTCTCACTCCTCCATAGGCTTCTCTGTAACTGTAAGGCCCAATCCCAATTCTACCCCTTACTTTCCCCTACCCCTCTGTTTTGCGTGTTCCCGTGAAGGGATAGGGTTGTCTCGATTCTCTTTTGGTTGGAGGGGTAGGGGTAGGGGTAGGGGTAGGGGTAAGGGGAGGGGTAGGGGTAGGGGTAGGGGGAAGGGCCAGATAGCCCTTGAAACGAAGATTTTTCGGGACCACACTTCAAACGAAGGGGTCTGAGAAATGTCCCTGCATACACCGGCTACAGAGGCAACATGGCTGCCAATAATCATTTTCTATGTCACATTCAATCTTGTGTTCATATTTATGGTCATGTTCTTTGCAAAAAAATCGCTGAAGTTCGCTAACGATAGTCCCGCAACATATTTTCATGTCTGATAACTGGTGAATGTAATTGCGGCAGGGAATTGGCTTATCTTTTACTGTACGTCTGCTATGAACGCATTGTTTTCTTGTGGTTAAATGTGAACACGATATAAACGAACAGTGCTTACACAGTTTCGTGCTTTTTGCAACATGATCAACCAGTCTTGTATGTTCTTTATCAAGCAGGGACACCTGAGGAAACCCGGAGGCTCATTCGTTTTCGCGCTGACAACGAGCAACGTTTCCTGAAGTCCAAAAATACTTAGGCGTCGAAGATATCGTCATCTCCGTTGTTTTCTGCGAACTTCAGAAGACAAATAAAAAAAAAATAGCTGTAACTCACGCAATTGAGATGACTACAGCTGACGACGGCATCTTGGAAGTTTGTGATAAACATTGGCGCATCTCCTGTGACGTAGGCGCTGGCGACGACGTATAATGACGTGTAACGGTGTAGTAGTGGTGTCCCATTTCTTAGGGGAATATTTTCACCCCTACGCCTTGCCACTCTGTTTCAAGGGGCAAGGGTAAGGGGTAGGCGAAGGGTAAGGGCTAGGCGAAGGGTAAGGGCTAGGCGAAGGGTAAGGGCTAGGCGAAGGGTAAGAGGTAGGCGAAGGGTAAGGGCTAGGCGAAGGGTAAGAGCTAGGCGAAGGGTAAGGGCTAGGCGAAGGGTAAGGGGTAGGCGAAGGGTAAGAGGTAGGCGAAGGGTAAGGGCTAGGCGAAGGGTAAGAGCTAGGCGAAGGGTAAGGGCTAGGCGAAGGGTAAGGGGTAGGCGAAGGGTAAGGGCTAGGCGAAGGGTAAGGGCTAGGCGAAGGGTAAGAGGTAGGCGAAGGGTAAGGGCTAGACGAAAGGGTAAGAGGTAGGCGAAGGGTAAGGGGTAGGCGAAGGGTAAGGGGTAGGCGAAGGGTAAGGGCTAGGCGAAGGGTAAGAGGTAGGCGAAGGGTAAGGGCTAGACGAAAGGGTAAGAGGTAGGCGAAGGGTAAGGGGTAGACGAAGGGTAAGGGCTAGACGAAGGGGTATAAAATAGAATTGGAATTGGGCCTAACAGCGCAGCGCTTCTGGTTTGTTCATATTTACGGTCATGTTCTTCAAAGAAACATTTGCAAAAAAATCGCTGAAGTTCGTTAACGAACATGAAGATTTGAATAAAGTCACTATTTTTGTTTGTTTTTTTGTGCACAAAAAGTATTCTAGTCGCTTGATAAACTTATGGTTGAGCCACTGCAGTCACTTGGACTATTTTAAACATTGTCTTTACTAACTTTCTGGGCCGGCAAGTTTCGATCCCATAGAAGCCTATGGAGGAGTGAGACAGCTCTCAGATTTAATCAAAAATATCTTAATTTGTGTTCTGAAGATGAACAAAAGTCTTACGGGGTTGAACAACATGAGGGAGAGTAATTACTGACAGAGCTTTCATTTTTGGGTGAACTAACCCTTTAACATGTCAAAAAGCTAAATATATAGCAAATCTCGTTGCTTGGTTGTTTATATCGTAAAACTCTATTATCACCCGGCTCTATATGCAAAGTTGGATATATATCAATGCAAAAAAATGCTTTTCTTACTTAGTATTTTTGTCTTGTTTCCAGTCCAAATATCTAAAAATTCTTAAATCAAGAAGCAAATGCCTAAAGTAAAATTACATAAGAAATTCTGTCTTGTTTCCTGATTTAAAAAAATAAATAATTAAGTGAGTTTTTGCTTAAAACAAGCAAAATGATCTGCCAATGGGGTTAGAAAAATAATCTTGTTTTCCATTTGAATTAAGTTTTTTTCTTACCCCATTGGCAGATCATTGTGCTTGTTTTAAGCAAAAACTCACTTATTTAAAAAAAAAAGTTTTATCAGAAACCAAGAGAGAATTTCTTATGTCATTTTACTTATCTAGTAAATGCTTCTTGATTTAAGAATTTGACAAAAATACCAAGAAAAGCATTTTTTTGCAGTATGTCTAACTTTATCTGCAATGCATACAGTAGTATATTCATATAAAGTGATACTATAGTAAATTATATCTCAACTACCTGATTGTTTGTATCTCTGTAAAATGTAACTATATTATCAACCAGCTCTTTATATACATTTATAAAGGATATATATATATATATATATATATATATATATATATATATATATATATATATATATATATATATATAAAGTTCACTAATGTAGAGTGGTATATATATTATATAAATTAAAACTAAAAAACTGAAATAATTACATTGCATAATTATTCTGGGACTCTTGAAATTCAGCTCAGGCATTTCAGTGTCATCTTTCCGGATCTGGATCATATGTCTGAGATATTTCTACACTTTGATTGGAGTTAACCTGTTGCACATTCAGTTGAATGGACATGATTTGGAAAGCCACACACCTGTCAAAAAAGGGTTTAACAGATGAAAATTAATATCAGAGTAAATCTGTTCTATGCTTTGTCATGATGGAGTGAGGAATGTAGATTGATGTGGGAAAAAGTAATTTAAAGCCCCATAAGGCTGCAAAGCACAATGTGAAAAAATGAAGGGGTATGAAGTATTTTTCCCACGTAAAGCAATATGTACCATACAGTAAATCTCATCTGCTTGATTGATTATCGTCCTAAAATGTAACTATATTATCGTCCAGCTCTAATCTGATTAATGCAACTGTACGGCATGAAGATGCTAAGGTATTATAAACATCATGATTTTCTGTAAAAGCCGATTTGAAACAATGTGTACTGTGAAAAGTGCTATATAAATAAATAAATATATATATATATATATATAATTTTATTTTTTATAAAGGGACCATGTATATTTTTTAACATAACTGTTTCCATTTCATGCATTGTACATGATTTAGCCAAAGGCTAATTTTCATCCGTCGTCCCCAGACACTGACTTGACTAATGACACCCTGCTCTAATGCATTAAAAAAGGCATAGTATGCACACAGATAAAGTTTGAATTACTTGTACTTTTTCATTAAAAAAAATCTATTTCAGTAGTATTGTGCAGATTATTTCTGTGTTTTGATGATGAGCCTGTGTTGTGATCTGCATGCAGGAAGGCTGAAGTACTAATAATTGTGTTGTTGTGTTGTGTGTTCAGCTGGGCTGTAGGGAGATCGCACAGGACTGCTTAAAGATGTACTTGGAAGGGAAACCCGCCGTGAATCAGTTTCTGTGTCGAGCGTATCTCTGCCAGGCTCAGCTCGTCTCTTCACACTCCATTACCTCAGCGGTGAGTCAAAGCAGTGTATGCTGGGATCATTAAAGACTATTCGACGAGAACGTACAGTATAGCACGATCTTTTATAATGAATGACTTCAGAGCAAAGAGTCTTTTCACTTGACAACATAGCATCTACATAACAAGGCTATGGCATCCTCCCACACATCTTATTCTGTTCCTTTATGCCTGTATGCATGCATGGTAAGATTAGTATGTATGTCATCGTGTTTAGGTCTCGATATTCTTTTCTCAGGGGAATCGGATGAGCCGCAGGTGGTTTGTTTCTGCTTCAGTGTGAAATAAATCTGTCACTCACATTTCATTTTGTCCCTATTTCTGTCGTTGTTGTATTTCCAGGAGGACTTGGATAAGGCTGTGATGTTCTATCTGAAGGCTATTGAGATCGCCAAAGACAAGTCCAGGTAGAGTAAACAGAGAATAGATGATAGAAACAGATTCTCTCTCATCTCCGGTCCTCATTAAAAATAAGTCTGGCCACTTCCTCAAGAAAAACAACTAAGAGGAGAATTGTATTGCTCTTTTATATCTTATGGAGAGTTCCTTGAAGAAGAAGTTCTCTGAGAAGTCGGAGACTACACACACACACACACTCGCACATTTTTTTTGTTTGTGAAAACCATACTTTTTTTCAGAATTCTTTGATGAACTGAAAGTTCAAAAGAAGAGCATTTATTTTAAATATAAATCTTTTGACAATCATGTGACACTGAAGACTGGAGTAATGATGCTGAAAATTGATCAGGAAACTTTTTACTGTTTTTTGATCAAATAAATGCCTAGATGAGCAGAAGAGACTTCTTAATTTTTCCAAATTTCTGACCGGTATTGTGTATATATACTGTCGTTCTTGTTTCTCATTAACAGCAGGGTCTGCATTATTACACCCCCAACCTCTGAAACAGCCGCTGATGTGGAAAGGAAAGTGTTTTAAGCTTTACCATGCGTGCAGAGAATTTAAATACATAGGCATTATGCCAGATCATCAATCATAAACACCTGTCATCTCAACACTAAGGAACTTCACATGGAGTAAACTTTGAAATATTAACACTAGGAAAGTAACAAAGTATCAAGGGATGGATGTGTAATCAGTGCATTACTGTATCAGCGCTCGGGCACTTCCAGAGGAAACGCGTCTCGGATGCTCTCTGCTTCTTCACACGCCGTTCTCTGGTGGATAAATTAGCGACTCGGAAATAGAGTCTTCATCCGTCTCTTGTTGAGACTCACCCATCCTGCAATGACTGCTTTATTTCTCGTGGACATTGAGGTCTCCTGTGTTTTTGAGACTGTCTTTGATTCACTGCAGTTTTAAGGAGAAAATATTCAGCAATGGTGTCGACTTATGAATTTTGTATATGGTTTGTTTAAAAACGCCACATAGACATACAGTATACACAACATTAAAAGTTTGATATTCACCGCAGGGGGACTTCTCCTGCAGAAATCTCCAGCAGCTTTACATACACCAGACTTTACAGATTTATTCATATCTATATTCTGAAGGCTTTTACAGAGGAGTTTGTTCATATATGTAAGCTGGCGCTCGATCGGCCCAAAGCCGGCATCCGACCAGCGCGGAAGGTCTTAACGTGTTACTGTCCTTTTCTCGAGGCAAAGTATTTTTTGATTAAATGCAATACATTTTAATATGTATTCTCTCGTTATTTCATCTGACTCCATAAATGAAAAGGTTTTAATGATATCTGTGCATCATTAAATGTGAGCGAATGTTTGACTATTCCTTTTAACTCTTTAATGAAAATAATGCCAAAGTCGGTTAGAATAATCAAATGTAACAATTTATTATGTCAGGTAAATGTATCATGCCAATTTCATAATCAATTCAAAGATAATTGATACAAAACATCAAATGCTCTGGAATAGAGAGAAGATGCAAACCCAACATTAAGATGTAGACCTCTCAGCCTCACGGGCGAATCTGAGGTACAGAAAGGCCCCGAATCACCGGCTGCATTTCATTATATAGTCAGGACCTCTTTGACTTGGAAACGTCTTTTAACAATGGAAATTTGCATTCAGAGGTTACACCTTTTGGGGGGGGGGTAGAAGACCATTTGTCTAGAGACCACCTTCCTTTGTGTGCCAGTTATCCCTAAACTCTTAAAAACCTTATTACCTTTTGTTTTACTTATTTGGAAATGAGACATTTGTACCAGTCACACTGAGACATTTTAAATGATACCAAACATGTATAAAACTGGATGATAATTGTTAACACTAAACCATATGGATTTTTGGGTGATTCACATGTGGTCTCAGCATGAGAGAGGGGGAGTGGGGAAGAGGGGGAGAGATGTGTTCGGAGGTGAGACTTTGCCTCTCAAATGATGAGTTCAAATGTTAATTTCCAGAGAGGTCCTTTGTCCTCTCAGGGTCTGGTCACTCTTCAACCAGACTGTCAGGCATTTACTAATTTCTCAATTCTTACATATATCATGAACTGATCTTTATAACATTTTATTCCTAAAAACGTGATTTTTTTTCTGTTTCTGGCTGTATTTTTTGATTTTTTGAATTCACACGCCGTTCTCTGGTGGATAAATTAGCGACTCTGAAATAGAGTCTTCAACCGTCTCTTGTTGAGACTCACCCATCCTGCATTAATTGCTTTATTTCTCATGGACATTGAGGTCTCCCGTGGCTCTTTGAAAGGCCTCTCATTACACTTTCACTAGGTTTCAGATCTGAGCCCAGCGTAAAGTATAAATTGAGATGTACGGAAAAATCGGATTCTGATCTTCCCAACAGTGATAGCTTGAATAATTAATCGGGCTATTTTTATTCCCATCTCTTTCTGTTTCTCCCCTGCCTCATTCTTTCTTCATTAGATATCATTTCCTGGTGTTCAACGCCTCGCTGCTGTTCCTGCAGTCCGTCAGGCTGTTCCTGAGGCCCGGGAAGCGTCAGAACCTGGTTCCTTCTCTCACTCAGGTGGTCAAGGCTCTGGAGGAGGTTCAGGATCCTGACCATGCATGGAGGGCTGAACTAATGATGTAGGTGTACAATTTTTGTTTTATGCGCCCAAGGTACACTGTGAACAAGAAAATAAAATCTTCTACTTTAAAATTTCACATTTAATTCAATGTGTTTCTTAATATTTCTAAGTGAAAATTGTAGCTTTACCTTATACATACATGCATCTGTGTTTATAACATATATCTTATATCCTTGAAAATTCTTGATGCCTTAAAATATCTTGAATGAAACCCGACACCCATGCCTCATTTAGTATGCGCAGTTCTATGAATATGCAAATGAGCCCCGCCTCCACTCACTCACTCAGCTCAGAGATCCACTGGTTGACGATCACACGTTGATCTGATTGGTTACAAGGTAGTTTGTGACGTCAGAAACACCAGCGATTTCAAAGCGTGTTTTTGAGACTGTCTTTGGTTCACTGCAGTTTTAAGGAGAAAATACTCAGCAATGCTGTCGACTTATGAATTTACACATGGTTTGTCTTAAAGCATATTAAAAACACCACATAGACACATAAACAACATTAAAAGCTGGACTTTCACCACAGGGGGACTTTAAGTGTTTATTCGAGTTTATCTATTTGCATCTGTAAGATTACATTACATATCAGTTTTTTTCTCCTGCAGAAATCAGAAATCTCAAGCAGCTTTACATACACCAAACTTTACAGATTTATTCATATCTATATTCTGAAGGCTTTTACAGAGGAGTTTGTTCATATATCATGAACTGATGCGTATAACATTTTATTCCTAAAAACTGGCTGTATTTTTTATTTTTTATAATTTTGATCCAGGCTTTATTAAATTTAGAGATTTCCACATTTGCATCTCTAAACATTTTATAAAACTTGTAATACAAAACAATTGTCTTAATGTACTGTGATCAATCAACTGGTGACATATTTTAGTTAAAGATTTTACCTCATTGAATCACAGTTGAGTAATTTTCACAACAAAGTGCTGAAGACCGGTTTCACTTTCTTTACGCATAGTTCTTTATGATTTTACGGTGTAATTTGCACATTTTTGTGAGATTCATATGTAGATTTATTATATGATATCAAATAGAGTTAATGCAATTTTTTTAAGAGTTTGGCTCTTTTGAGGCCGTCATGACCTTTGAAGAAGATTTGGTTCAGATCTCATAGATGTGCTGCACCTTCATTTATTTGTTGGGGTTCTGGCTTGATTTACACCACTTATACTTATTAGGTCAACTCATATAAATCCTTATGATGTGATCAAACTCTTTTATGACCATTTTATTGTTATAGCCATATGATCCTGGAGCACAATGAAAACTCATCTCTAATAAAAGTTACACCATCTTTGTCATTGATCTTAAATTGAATCGGACTCTTTGCCTTGACTCTAAAGTCTTTTGTCAAAGAGATTGCATTGGAAATTCAAATAGGCTGTAAAACAGAAAGATTTGTGTCCGAGTGAATGGCGTGAAGGCTCGTATCTCATGTTGTCTTTCTATTCAGACACCTTGTTGAATGTCTTCTTGATGCTGGGAAGAGGATAGAAGCAGTCGCCATGGCCAAGGTCACCTCTGATTTTATTGAATCACATAAACCAGAGCTTTATCCCAGGCTTTTCTCCATTCAGGTAAATCTTTAGGGATTCTCTTATGTATTGCATGTCACTTCCGTTTATTTATCGTGCTCAAGCTTCCGCAACCTTCTTCATTAGCTCAGGCTCTTTTTCATCTTTATTCTCCACAGAACTACCATGTTTTTGGTTTATATCTTATTTAGTTGTTCTTAATTAATACACCTGCATAAATAAAGGCACTTCTTATTTACTCAATATGTTTTGGTCTTGCTGTACTGCTAATATTGCTCATTTCCTCATTTGTAAGTTGATCTGCTAATTGAATGCAATTGTGCTAAATGTAAATGTAGTTACTCCCTCACTGTGTTTCCTCCGTAGGTTCGACACAACCTCATGGATGTCTCTGAAAAGTTGAATGATGAAAACCCTAAATTGCTCGTGATCTACAAGATCCAAAAGCTTAAACAGTAAGGAGGATATTTCTCACGTCAACAGTGATTTTGTTAATTGTGTTTGAATATGTGAACGGCTGGACTTTGTTGTAACTTTACCTGAACTGCTACTGTTTGCACATCTTAACCTCTCCAAATGAAAACAACACATATGTTAAAATATTTGATTGTTATAAAAAAATAATGATTGTTACCAAACAGGTTTCCTAAAAACTTGGCCTGTCTGCCACTGGTTGGACAAACAGGTAGTCCAGTTTACATTTTGAGCAGCTCAAACAAACACATCAATGTTTTGAAAGGGTTACAGAAGTTGCTTTCACATATACAGCTTGCGTAAAACATAAATATGGTGCATTTATCACCTATTTCAGCAATTTTACAGTAATTTACCATGTTTAATGTTTCTCTGTTTCACTCTTCTGAATCTACGAATAACTATCGTATAGTGAATCTGAATATTAAAATAGATAAGATACAAGAAAATATTTTAACATCCAAAAAGGACATACAGCTTTTTTTTGCAGAAAATTACTTTATTTTAAATTTGGTTAATTGTTAATGTTTTTATTTAATTTTTATCTTCAAAAGGCAAACTGCATTAGCTATGTTTCCATCCAAAGTTGTGTATTTAAGTTATGCCGCATAAATCATTTTCAAATTTCTATCCCATGTGTTCAAGAGAACAATATTAACACTTCCTGGGAAATTGGCACTAAATATCAATAATAAAACTGTAAGTTGCTGCAATCTGGCTCTTTTCCCCTCCGTCATAAATGAGTGTGTCTCAGAGCGTCAGACGAAACACACTAAATGCTGTCATGTTCTCTTGCGTTCGGATGCTGGTGTTTGGGAACGCAATCGTGTGAGACGCTTCTGGAAGGAATTAAACCAAATTAAAAATGGAAATGGTGGATGGGAACATAGCTATTGATGAGCCACTGTGGTTTAGGTGTGGTGGGTCTCTCAGTCTGTCATCAGATCATTTAATTGAAAGCATTGGATGCGAACTCAGAGAAATACTACAGCTGTATTCCTCAGAGAAAGTCACAGATGAATCAAGTGTATTCATCGAGTCAGTCACTCACACTGATCTAATAAGACGTGTCGAAAGTCTTGATCTGCGTATGGTTGCAGCCTCTGCCCACCTATCACATTTAATATAGTCACAAGAGTCAAGAGTGGCATAAAATACCAATATATGGTAACTCAATTATGTCCACCGAGGGCTTCTGTGTCTTCTGAGGTAGTAACAGTAAATCTCTCGCCAGCTATGAATCAACAAAACAAGAGTGTTTATAGTCAGTGCAGTTCCTTGTTTTAAAGAAGGACGGAGGAATTTGCACCATCATCTATTCACAGCATCTTCAGGGTTACAAATCCAGGATGCTTACAGATCTTTAAGCACCGGCACCTGCTTACATCCGTCATCAGAACCGATGTGTTCAACTGAGGCACAGACCTGAGGTTAGCCTTCAAGGGCATTGCATGTGAATGTCTGGTTTAGGAGATCTGTTTTTAGCCGCAGACAGCAGGGATCAGGCGACGTCTCAGACAGATGTGTTTGTCAAACTACGGTTCTGACAATAAATCTCAAAAAAGCCCGCTCTGATCCATGTTGGAGAATCTTATTTCTGGGACTGGAAATAGATTCTCTACAAAACAAGTTTTCAGGTTTCCACAGCTGATTTTATCCTCCTGGAGCAGCAGGTAGATGCATAAATTAGCATTATTAATGTGCATTGTCAATACAGTATTGATGCAACCTGTAACTCTACAATTACTGGATTGGAAAGCACAAAGACCCACTATCCAATAAGACTTTCTCCACATTTGTTACATTTGTTTTTATCCAAAGTGAAATTAAGTTGCTCGTGACTACTAGTCACTCTGGGTCAAAATGGCATTTTTGAGAGAAAAAAACCTCAGGTAAGTTGCATCAGTGCATAAATCACATATTATTGTTACATTCAAAACTTAAAAAAAATGAAACACTATAAACGCATGTATTTTAGTTCTTCCTCGCTCCATAACAAATCCTTTAATTTGAATGGTATTCACAACAGAACAGGAATGAAAATAAGTCAAACATAAATTATAGTGGCATTATAACTCGGGCTCACTTTCTTCTCTCATTCGGCACGAATACAAATGTGTATTCTGCACTCGTTCATTGCCATCAGCGAGCAATTTATGGCATCGACACTGAATGCTCCGGTCCTGCCTTCCAAGCCACTGAAGATGACATCTCGCTTGAATGGCAGGGCACACGTGCTGGCGAGTCAGGCTGGTGCTGCTTTTCACACAATGTCTGTGTTACAAGCAGCACCAGGCTGATCTGCTGAAGGATTTGGACCAGGGTCAGGGTCTCTCTCCTGCCGCACCACAGATCTGGCTCTCCGGGCCACCAAACAAACCGCTGCCGTGATCGGAAGGTCAATGGCGTTGATGGTGGCCACGGAGAGACATCTGTGTTTGAACCTGGCTGACATCGGGGAGAAAGAAAAATGCTTTCTTCTCGATGCACCGGTTTCGCCGTCTGAAATTTTCGGCACCTCCGTTGAGGCGGTGGTGGATAAGTTCAGAGAGGAGAAGGCGCATTCAGCTGCATTTAGTGCATTTCACTGAGGTCCGAATCCGCACTCAGACAGCCAGGGGTCCTGGCCCGTTCCAGTTCGAGGATTCGAGGATATAAGCAGGTCGCAGAGAAGACACGACTCTAGGAGGAAGAAGGATTTGAGGGAGGTGATCCAGCATGATGAAGGATCCCCTGAAAAGCAGCCACCCTCTTCACTTCTTTCATGCCTGGCTCTTTTTACATCAGGCCTGAGGCTGGACCTATGATGAGTTATTCCTTCAATATGGATCCCTTCTGAAGGTCTGGCATCGGGCTTGGTAGTGAGTGCACCCTTTCAAGCTTTAAGGGTAGTAGGCCTTAATTCTGATAATAGTGTTTAGGCCACCGCTTTACGAGCAGCGGGATGAGCTTTGTAGGTGTCCACCCTTTACGAGAGTTAGTAAGGTTGAACAATAGACCTCGGTTCTCTGTTTAGAAAGTATTAAGGGGTGTGTTGGTTAGGGTTTCTTATAGGAGTATTTTATTAGGGCCCTGAAGTTCCCTTATATAGATAGGCTATGCATACCCTTTCTATAGGCCTCCTCTTGTGTTAGAGTCATCAGGTTTATGTAGTGGGTAGTGCAAATCCAGTAGTGAACAGATTGGCTTCATCTCATGGAGAATTCTCTAGTAAGGCCACCGTTCATCCGAGCATCAAACAGATAAGCTCTGTGTAGCGTGAGATGGCTTCCTTCCAAACGGGAGTTATTCTATTGAGGCCACCGCTCTTTACAAGCTCCAGATAGACTACAACACCAAGCGTTGGCCCTCGCCACCTTGATAGCCACCTTGTATTAGAATAGCAGGCCTCCTGTCACTTTAGAGAGTTGTTTGAAATAAGACTATAGCGCTGAACTTCAGACAGATATTTGTGTGTCGGCCCTCGCAGGATATCTGCCTTAGGCATAAGTACTAGGAATTTTGGAGGCGGTCTGCTAAGCATCCTCACCCTGAGCCCCTCAGTGTCTGAGTGTAGGTTCTTTAGAGCTAGAACCCATCAGTTTATCTTCTGAAAGGTCTAGTTTCCCTGGTACTGGCCTCCTCTTACTACAAGTGTAGCCTAGCCTAGGCCCGCCTTTGCATTAGGCATCAAATGCTTATGGATAAAGGTAGATAACATAGGTACCAGGCTATCTCCTAAAGCCTACCATGCAGGTACCTCCATGCAGGTATCTCTGTCAGGCCTTTCTCTCACTCTAGAGTAAGAAGCAGTGTGCTGAGGCCTCCGCTGTTCAGAGCTGAATTAGTAGCTAGACTATCCAGCTAAGCCTTAAGTTAAGGTTTTTCCCTCTAGGCTCCTTGAATTTAATTTCAAGTCACAGGGTTGAGTGTCGCTGGCCTCTCAGTTGAGCCCTCCATTTCCTTTGGGCTTAGCAGAGACAAGAAAACCTGTCTTGTAATACAAGATAAAAGGCCTCGACCTTGGAGCCATAGGGTCATGCTGAGAGTACTACCCTTGTTAGGGTCATTATTAGAGTGCTTTGCTACTCATAGTTCTAGTTTAATCGCCCTGCACCACTGAGGCTCAGGTAGAGACAGATCAAGTACTCCCTCCCATTTGGGTCGGTTTTGAGTACACTCCCTTAGAGCCTTAGCACTGCCGGCTGACGCCCGTGACATTCAAAGTGGTAGACCTTACTCTGGGCCTCCTCGATAGTCCAGTAGCGTAAGATTTGTACTCTTCTTGCTTCAAGGATCGATAAGCACTTCTGCTGAGTGCACTGCCCATTAGCAATGTGAAATAAGTATATCCAGGACCACAGATTCTGTGAGAGCATCTTGCTTCTGAGGCTAGCTCTGCTAGTAGTCTCGCTATCAAGTAGTTAGGCCTCCCTAACTAGTTGGGTGCTGAGGATTACAAAAGCATTGAGTATCACGTTTGCAGGCTCCCATGGAGACTCTCTGATTATAGCCCATAGCCTGGTCAATGTTTACCAGGTTGAGCCTAGTACTCCAAACCATCTTGAGGTTTGTTCTGTAGAGTACTTAGTTCCCTAAGTCTTATCGGAAGGTTGAAGGACTCTTGCGAGGCCTCCCTGTTAGATCAGCCCTTAGAGCTGGAGGTACTCTCACTAGGCTCCCTTTAAAATGCCCAGCCTCCAACAGGCTTTGAAAAACAAGCACTCTGTAGATCCAGGATCAAGTAACTCTCCTCATTTGCAAGGGTTAGAAAGCACTTCTGCCAGTTATCTGCAGTCCTCCCCATTAGATGCCTCTATAAGTTGAGGCAAATAATGTTAGAGACTCTCTTTAGACAGAGTATAACCTATATTCAGACAGGTTGTTGGCAAGACTAGGGGCCAGATTTACTAACAGCTTGTGCCAGCACAAACCCTCCTTTGGCGTTAAAAAACTACTGTCAGGATTTACTAAAGACACGTAGTGAAATATTAGCGCTAAACATGCGTGGACAGTTATTTTTGCAGCTGACCTTATTGCATATGCATTTTTAAGAGTTTCCCTTTGATGCGCAAAATTTATGGGAGGAGAGTATTTAAATGAATCATGCAAGGTGATTTACTAAGCACTTTGCACTAGTCAATGTACTGGTGTTTGCGCCATTAAAGACTTTATGTCCCCCTTAGAAAGTGACTGGATGAGGCTCCTCTCGGACCCTGGCCAATGTGGCCATGTTCCCTTAAAGGAACCCCTTCCGTTGGAAGTTGTTGATTCCAAGCCTGAGCAGCCTTGGTAGGCCTTTGTTTCATCCGAGGCCTCTTTGAGGCTTAAAGCTTGGGCAGTGACCGTAGGGAATAATGTCACTGACAGCCTAGTGTGTGATCTGAAGGGGGAGTGGTTCTGGCATTTCAGTGAAACTGACACTTCTGATGTTTGTCACAGCCATTCTTGGCATGCAGTGCCCTTAGCATGGTGGCATTGGTATATCGTTCTCCAATAGCATCAATCAACGCACTGTGAGTTCCCTTAAGAAAGAGAATGTCTCAGGTTACGACTGTTTCCTGAGAACAGGGAACGAGACACTTCGTCTTTCGCCATGCCTTGGGGATGCCTGCTGAACAGTCCCTTCAGACGATAAGTGAATGACAAGTTCTCTAGGTGCCCCTATATACTTCTATATACTACTATATATAATAGTAGTGACGTCATAGGCTGTCACCGGCCAATATGATTGCCGTGAGTTGATAAGCGTTTCAAACACCGGTCACATGGAGGTGTTCCCCAATACCGTCAATCGATGCAGTGTCCCTGTTCTCAGGGAACATAGGTTACAGTTGTAACCTGAGACATTTTCTTTCAATTAGCACCGGTTTTGTATTTCTTTTTGGAACTGATTGATCATAAGCCTCACTGATCTGAGCTCATGCAACTCTGTTTTTTTTAGGTGGATAAACCAGAGTGAACGTTTTGCATGAGCTCAGATCAGTGAGGCCTACAATCAATCAGTTCCAAAAAGAAATACAAAACCTGTGCTAATTGAAAGAAAACAAGTTGGGTAATATAAGTCACTTTACAATAAAAGTCACAGCATGTTTCAGATATTAAAAAACAACATACATCTTTTCACTATGAATTGAACCCATGATTTTGTTGTTGCCAAGTTCTTCTTTTGGAGCTAGATAAACAATGTTTCCATGTTTTTCACAGTATGGTTGATGTCAATGAACTGAGGAGAGATGAGGTGAAGGCACTGAAGGAGGTTTTCCTGCTGCTGACATCAGAACCCAAAGCATCTGACATCCAGGACTCCTGTCCTCCAATGCACATGCACAGCTCTAGTGCTCCACCCAACATCCCTGAATCCAGTCCTCCACCCATCACACACAGCTCTGGTGCTCCACCCAACATCCCTGAATCCAGTCCTCCACCCATCACACACAGCTCTAGTGCTCCACCCAACATCCCTGAATCCAGTCCTCCACCCATCACACACAGCTCTAGTGCTCCACCCAACATCCCTGAATCCAGTCCTCCGCCCATCACACACAGCTCTAGTGCTCTAGCCAACATCCCTGAATCCAGTCCTCCGCCCATCACACACAGCTCTAGTGCTCCACCCAACATCCCTGAATCCAGTCCTCCGCCCATCACACACAGCTCTAGTGCTCCACCCAACATCCCTGAATCCAGTCCTCCGCCCATCACACACAGCTCTAGTGCTCTAACCAACATCCCTGAATCCAGTCCTCCACCCATCAGACACAGCTTTAGTGCTCCACCCAACATCCCTGAATCCAGTTCTCTGTCCAGCTCCAGTGTTTGTGTGGATCACGACTCGTCCATCCCAC
This sequence comes from Abramis brama, assembly GCF_963993115.1. NCBI lineage: Eukaryota > Metazoa > Chordata > Actinopteri > Cypriniformes > Leuciscidae > Abramis > Abramis brama. The sequence continues at coordinate 1,050,238 of NC_139981.1, read as the reverse complement.
TGACTGACAGGTGCGTCTAACATTCATCATTGTCACAGCAGCATCATGATGTTAAATGAAAGATATTTTCTATATGTTTTCTAAAGATGTTTTCAGCGAAACATTGTGGGAAAGCCCCTGCGTGATTGCGTCATGAAGCACGCATGGAATCAGTCCAATGGCATGACGGAATGTCATATGCGGTTGACGTCATCGACCAGAAAAATATAAAGCAAACATGAACCAAAAGATTTACATAAACCATCAGTGGGGTCTGCGGTCACGCCCCTTATTCAAACTGGCTCACCAGATCCTCCTTTTGGCCCAAGGGAAACTGCTCTCTCTGAGGGCAGCATATATTCCAGGATATTTAAATCAGGGAGCAGACATCCAGTGGAGGCAGGGGAATGGAGACTCCACCCTGAGGTGATGGAGCTCCTATGGGCAAACTTTGGTCAAGGGGAAGTAGATCTGTTCGCATCTCAAGAGACGACACACTGTCCACTTTGGTTCTCCCTCACTCAGCCAGCCCTTCTTGGGCTGGACGCTATGGTACAGAAGTGGCAAAGGCTACGTCTGTATGCCTTTCCCCCGATTGCTCTGCTCACTGGAGTTCTGGAGAGAGTTCGCCGGGACGGGGCACGTCTACTGTTACTAGCCCCGTTCTGTATGGTTCTCCTAGTGTCTCTCCTCGACGGCTCTCCTGTGGAGATTCCGTTCAGGGGGGACCTTCTCTCTCAGTCGAGCAGGTTGATCCTTCACCCCCGCCCAGAATTGTGGAAACCGTGGGCTTGGCCTTTGAGGAGGCCCAGCTCATAATTTCAGGTCTCTCAACTGAGGTTGTTGAGACCATCCTCCACTCCAGAGCTCCCTCCACGAGGAAACTCTACGCCTTGAAGTGGAGATTATTCCCTTCCTGGTGTGGAGAGCACCAGCTGGACCCAGTTATCTGGCCAGTGGATGCAGTGCTAGAGTTCCAGCAGGAACGATTCTCCGCAGAATTATCCCCTTCCACACTAAAGGTGTACGTGGTGGCCTTAGCTGCTTACCGCGTTCCTTTACGTGGTGTATCCGTGGGGAGACCCCTCTACTAACCCGTTTCCTTCGTGGCACTTTGAAGCTTAGGCCTCATGCCGGCCTGGGATTTGGCCATTGTTTTAGAAGGCCTTTCCTTGACTCCCTTTGAGCCTATTGAGGACGTTTCTGAGAAGTTTCTTACTCTAAAGACGGTCTTTCTCCTCGCTATTACGTCTCTCAAATGAATTGGAGACATACAAGCTCTCTCGGTATCTCCCTCGTGCCTGGAATTTGCGGCCGATATGGTAAAGGCTTTTCTTCAAACTAGACCGGGTTATGTTCATAAGGTTCCTACTAATATTGTAAGACCTATAGTACTGCAGGCTTTCGGTCCTCCTCCCTTCCGGACGTCAGACCAAGAGATTCTATATCTGCTCTGCCCAGTTAGGGCCCTAGATGCTTATGTCCACAGAGCTGCCCTGTGGAGGAAATCTGAACAGTTGTTTTTTTTGTTTTGCGTCCCCCAGAAAGGGGTGCCCAGCAACTAAGCAGAGGATGAGCAAGTGGGTGATCAAGGCTATCTCACTTACTTTTGAGTCGGCCAATCAACTAGGAGTATGGCTGCTTCCAAAGCATTACTGTCAGAAGTTTCCCTCCAAGATGTTTGTGATGCGGCAGGCTGGTCCTCACCCCACACCCCAGGGTCTACAACCTTGACCTCGGCTCCACTCCAGGGATGCAGGTGCTTTCGACTGAATGTGTGCTCTGACTTCACACAGAAGGACACTTGCTCCTATGGCTTCGTGGGTATAGCGTTTCCACAGTGTTCCGATGCAGTGCGAGTTCCCATGAAAGGGATCCCGGCATGCCCGTGATTGACTTGCTTCAGTCTATCAGAAGCTGACATTGTTTGATTCAGGTGTGCTTTATAATTTCCTGGTCGATGACGTCACCCGCCTATGTCGTTACTTCACGGCATTGGACCGATTTCATACGTGCTTCACGACGCAATCACGCAGAGGCGTTCCCACAGGTTTCGACGCAGCGTGAATTCCCTCTTCAGGGAACTAAGGTTACATACGTAACAGAGACGTTTTCTTACCGCACTGGCAGATCTTTGTTCTTGTTTTAAGCAAAAACAAGGTGAATTTCTTTTTACATGTTTGTTTTTTATATAGCTAATAGGCTTTGGTTTATGTCTCATCTGGCAAAAAGCCTGAACCATAAGCGAAACATCAACAAATCATGATTTGATTCTAGGTATTGCTTAGCACCATTTACAGTAAATTTAAAGCAAAAGGACATTTTCTTTCGCGAGTGCATTTGCAAGTGCAAACAATGTTGTCAACAATATTTTTGGTCCTGGAAGAGAGAAAGATTGAATGTTTAAAATGCAGATGCACTAGAAATATTATTATAATATAAATCAGCTGTTTTCTATGTGAATATACAGTAAAGTGTAATTTATTCCTGTGATCAAAGCTGAATTTTCAGCATCATTACTCCAGTCTTCAGTGTCACATGATCCTTCAGAATTATTCTAATATGATGATTTGATGCTCAAAAAACATTTATGATTATTATCAATGTTGAAAACAGTTGTGCAGCTTCAGATATTTGTGGAAACTGTGATACACTTTATTTTTCAGGATACTTTGATGAATAAAAAGCTCAAAATAACAGCATTTATTTTAAATAGAATCTTTTATAACATTATAAATGTCTTTACTTTTCAATTTAATGTGTAATAAAAGTATTAATTTCATTAAAAAAAAAAAAATCTGACTGAGCCCAAACATTTGAACAGTAAAGTGCATTTGCTAAATGTTTATTTAGTCCACTACCAAAGCCTGAATATTAAGAGCAAGAATTCTGATGTTGTGGGTTTCTCTGTGAGCACCTTAACACTAGAATCTGCGAGTCCATTGATTTCAATGGGGATGTTGCATTGCAAAGTTATTAGAAAGTGATGCTCCATCATGTGAAGAAAACTTCAGAAACTTTTGCTGCATCGTAGTCTGATGAGCAATGAGAAAAGTTGTGCTTCTGATTCACCCCCTCAAAAAATGCATCTTTCATTATTCCTGTTTGTTCTGTCAGTTTCTCTAGTATGAAAGCACCTGATACACTAGGGCCTTTAGGATCTGCTTTGAGTGTGTCTCATCACAGTTATTCCTCTTAATTTCAGGGTTGTGTTCCTGTTAGAGCTGGCGTTCCTCTCCCTGCAGTTACAGCAACATCACATGGCATTCGACTGCCTGAAGGAGCTCAGCGCCTCGAATATCACCGTAAACAGACTCATGCTTCCTCACAAAGCTCGCTCACCCTTTCTCCCTGTTGTTTTTTGTAAACACAAAGGTCTTGTGTTGTGTTTCTGAAGGTCGGTCAGCGCATGATGATGGAGTGTGTGCAGTGTGAGCTCGACCTTAACAAGAACCGAGACGGGATTGAGAGTTACTCCAGATCCGGCGTGGAGGTGCTGCTTCCTTTTTTCAGGCCCAGAAGGCATCAATGTTTTATTACTGTGGACTGTTGTTTATGTTTGAGGCATTGGGAAAGTATTTTTGGTTCGAAAAGTATATTAATATTTATTCACAAACCATACAGTATAAGCAACTTTGGCAGAGATGTGCACTAGAGGTCTGCATCCAATCCTACAGTTCTTCCCTTCTCCAGAGCTTTTCATATACTCATGCATCCATTTATTTATTTCTATAGCACATTTAAAACAACTCAAGCTTGCCAAAGCAGTTTACATAGTAAAACAAATCAACAGCATTTATAAACCGGACAAATTAACAGTGAAACTTTACAAAAAGGTTTAATTTGGTTACATTAGTTATTATGAACTGACAATGACAAATACTTCTAAAGCATCTTAGTTAATGTGTATTTAAACATTTACTAATACATTATTAAAATCAAAAGTCAGTTTGACTTTTAATATTATTTAATGGACCTGAGATGACATGAACAAACAAACTAACATTAACAGAGATTAATTAATACTGTAACAAACGTTTTGCTCATAGTTAATGCATTAGTTTTCTAGTACAAATATCGAAATATGTGTAATACTACATCGGTTTAATTTAGATATGTTTATATTTCATTACCAAATTATTTTGCTAAAAAACAACAACAATTTGCCAGTGAGAGAAGAAAAAAAGTCCAATAAATATTCCCTGAAAACAATATCTTACACAATTGTGTTTCTCAATTAAACCGATCATGTTTTAAGTTTTAAGATATTTGTATTGGAAAACAATTTTAGTTATTTTTTTTTTTTTTTGCAGTGACAAAACAGGTATTTGTTTTTTTGTGTATTTTTATGTGTATTTAGTATTATTTATATACAGTTATTGTCTGCCTTTTATATGTATATTATCAGTTTTCATTTAAGTTTTAGTAATTTTATGTGTTTTTATATATAGCCTTTTTGTTTTCATTTTAGTAATTTTAGTACTTCAACTTAAACATCCATTTCAGTTAGTTGCCATGGCAACATTTAATTTTTTTTAAAAATTTTATGTTTAATTTTAATAATCTAATATTTCATGTTTTTATTTCAGAAAACGATTTTAATATTCTTGCACTTTTACAATAAATAGCCAAAATAAAACTTAATTGGCGGGAAATGTAAGTATGTAAACGACCGTACGAAAAACAGCTTGACTGTCTCCTCTACACAAAGGCCACAAGAGTGCCGTTGTTTCAGATAAAGATGACGTTTCACATGCATTTCTGATGAAATAAGTGTGTTTTCATGTGCGCCCTGTCTCGGCTCTTGCAGCTGCAGCTGAGTGTGATCGCGCGGTTGGATGCGTTACTGCAGATGGCACTGAAGGCAGGAGATGCTGGTGTGTGTCAGGCGGTGTGTGTGTGTCTGTGGAACGCGTGTCTCCCGCTTCTCCAACACAACCTCCGAAAGAGAGTCCAGAAACCTCTGCTCACACTCGCTCGAGCGCTGGACGCCACTGACAGGTGTGTGTGTGCACATCATGCTCTGTCCCGTTCTCCAGCACAAACATTCTTACATCAAGAGACATTTACTGGAGAAGAAGCAAAATGACTGAAGATGTTGAGTCTTGGGTAATGAGAAATGTCTCAAAATAAAGGGACTTTAATGCTTAAAACAAGAACAAATATCAGCCAAAGGGATCCGAAAAAATCAACTTAATTTGAATTCAAAACAAGTTTATTTTTCTGACCCCTCTGACATATATTTTTTCTAGTTTTAAACATTTTATTTTGAGACATTTTTCAGTACAACAACACGTGTTTGCTTCTTCAGTAAATGTATCTTGATTTAAGAATGTTTAGATATGTTTGCTGGAAAACGAGACAGAAACACTGAGGAAGAACATTGGGAATCTGAAGTTATTCAGTTATTCAGCTCTAGTTTTGGAGCCATTAAAGGAATGATTCTCCTGTAGAAGAAACTTCTGTCATCATTTACTTCATTTTATGCATTCCTTTCCTCTGTGGAACACAGAAAGAGATGTTTAGCAGAATATAAAACATCTTCATTCAGTGAAAGCTGACAGTGGCCAGAGGCTCCAAAACATGACAAAACAAAAGTTTCATGATCCGTCTGTGTGTGTGTGTGTGTGTATGTGTGTGTGTGTGTCTCTCTGTGTGTGTGTGTGTGTGTGTGTGTGCGTGTGTGTGTGTGTGTGTGTGTCTGTCTGTCTGTCTGTGTTTGTGTGTGTGCGTGTGTGTGTGTGTGTCCACAGCATGCTGCTGGAAGTGTTGTGTCAGGTTCACACTGAGCTGGCCGCTGTGGACGAGGAGGATGAGAAGCTGGAATCTGCCATGAAACACCTGCATAAAGCCGTTGATCTGGATGTTCCCTCAGAGCATCTGTCCACCTCTCTACACCTACTCCACCTGCGCTCCTCCGCTCTCGGCGCGCACACACACACTCGCCCCGAGGACCAGGCTGCCAGACTCATGCAACAGGTGCGTCTCCGTTTGGATGAAGATTACACTCATGTGCAGTGTTGGGGAAAGTTACTTTTAAAAGTAATGCATTACAATATTGCGTTACTCACAAAAAAAGTAACGGTTACACTTTATTTCGATAGTCCACTTTAGGCATTCTACTAACTATAAGTAACTTTTAACTAGATGTCAACTAACTCTCATTACATTTACATTTACATTTAGTCATTTAGCAGACGCTTTTATCCAAAGCGACTTACAAATTAGGACTAAATTAAGCGAGTCATCATGAAGAGGCAAAAACAACGCAAGAAGTGCTCAAAATACGAAGTTCAGGCATTATTCAGAGTAGCATAAGCCCGATAAGCGAGGTTTTAAAGGGAAAGGGAAGTTTTTTTTTTTTTTATGAGGTTAAGTGCTCACGGAAGAGATGGGTTTTCAGCTGTCTTTTGAAGGTTGTCAGGGATTCTGCATTCCGGATGAGGGTGGGGAGAGCGTTCCACCAGCATGGAACTGTGAATGAGAATGTTCTGGAAAGAGATTTTGTGGCTTTCTGTGATGGAACCACGAGACGTCGCTCTTTGACCAATCGTAGGCTTCTGGTAGGGATGTAGACTCGTAGGAGTGAGTGAAAGTAGGAGGGAGCTGAGCCTGTGATAGATCTGTAAGCAAGCGTCAATGCCTTGAACTTGATGCGAGCAGCGAGAGGTAGCCAGTGCAGAGAGGTGAACAGAGGAGTGACGTGGGCCCTCTTGGGCTCATTGAAGACAAGACGAGCTGAAGCATTCTGAATCATTTGTAGAGGTTTAGTTGCACATGATGGAAGTCCGGCCAGAAGAGCATTGTAGTAGTCAAGCCTAGAGATGACCAGGGCCTGGACAAGAAGTTGTGTTGCATGCTCAGTTAGGAAAGGCCTGATCTTCCTGATGTTGTGCAGTGCAAACCTGCATGATCGAGCTGTCTTTGAAATGTGATCTGTGAAGGTCAGCTGGTCATCAAACGTTACTCCAAGATTTCTCACCGACCTTGATGGGGTGATTGATGATGACTCTAGCTGGATAATGAAGTTGTGCTGTAGAGACGGATTGGCAGGGAGGACGAGAAGCTCAGTCTTTGCCAGGTTGAGCTGCAGGTGATGTTCCTTCATCCATGTCGAGATGTCCGCCAGACAGCTTGAGATCCGTGCAGCTACTGTGGGATCATGTGGTTGAAATGAGAGGAAGAGCTGTGTGTCATCAGCATAGCAGTGGTAGGAGAAACCGTGTGCCTGTATGATGTGTCCCAGTGATGTGGTGTAGATGGAGAAGAGGAGGGGACCAAGAACTGAACCCTGGGGAACCCCTGTGGTCAGTTGATGTCCTCTGGATACCTCGCCTCTCCATGAGACCCTGAAGGACCTACCTGTGAGATAGGACTTGAACCAGTGGAGTGAAGTTCCTGTGATGCCCAGTGATGAGAGGCTGGACATAAGGATCTGATGATTCACAGTGTCGAAGGCAGCAGATCCAGGAGAATGAGGACTGAAGATTTGGAAGCAGCTTTTGCGATCCGTAGGGCTTCTGTGACAGACAGTAATGCAGTCTCAGTTGAACGCCCTTTCTTGAAGCCGGATTGGTTGACATCCATCTGGTTGTTTAGAGACAAGAAGGATGTTACTTGGTTGAAAACAGCTCTTTCAAGTGTTTTCGCAATGAATGGTAGGAGAGAGATAGGTCTGTAATTCTCTACAGATGATGTGTTTAGTGTTGGTTTTTTAAGCAGTGGAGTAACCCGAGCCTGCTTGAATGCTGTAGGGAAAGTGCCAGTATGTAGGGATGAGTTGATGATGTGTGTGAGTGCTGGTAGAAGTGTGGGAGAGATGGCTTGTAGAAGGTGTGAGGGGATGGGGTCTAGAGGGCAGGTGGTAGGATGACTGGAGAGGAGAAGTGTAGATACTTCTTCCTCGGTTAGCGGAGAAAAGGAGGACAGAGGGATATTGGCTGTGGAAGGGGTGAGAACTGACTGCTGATAGTTGTTGTTTTATTGGTGAAGAAGTTCGCAAAGTCGTCAGCAGTTAAAGAGGAGGTGGGTGGTGGTGGAGGTGGACAGAGGAGAAAGTTGAATGTCTTGAAGAGTAATCGTGTGTTGGAGGAGCTGTTGATCTTGTTGTGGAAGTATGAAGATTTTGCAGCATGAACATCAACAGAAAAGGAAGAGAGGAGAGATTTATACATACTCAGGTCAGATGTGTCTTTTGATTTGCGCCATTTCCTCTCCGCTGCCCTGAGTTCGGTCCGGTGTTCACGAAGAACCTCAGATAACCAGGGGTTGGAGGGAGTAGCGCGTGCTGGCCTGGAGGAGAGAGGGCAGATATTGTCCAGAGAAGAGGTTAGAGTGGAGCATAAGGTATCCGTTGCGGTATTCACATCCAGAGATGAGAGTTGTGAGGGTGGGGGAAGACAAGATGACACGGCAGAGGAAAGGTGGGAGGGAGAAAGTGAGCGCAGGTTTCGCCTGAAAGTGACTGGTGGTGGGGTTGGAGGTGCAGGGGTAGAGAGTTGTAGACTGAAAGTAATGAGGAAATGATCTGAAACATGGAGAGGTCTCACCAAAATGTTGTCTGTGATGCAGTTGCGTGTGTAAACCAGGTCCAGTTGGTTGCCTGATTTGTGAGTTCCTGTGGTGATGAGTCGTTTGAGATCGAAAGAGGCTAGGAGAGAGATGAAGTCAGTTGCATGCGGCTTTTCGAGATGAATGTTGAAGTCACCAAAGACTAGAAGTGGGGTGCCGTCCTCAGGGAAAGAGGACAGCAGCACATCCAGCTCCTCTACGAAGTTACCCAGCTGACCTGGGGGGCGATAAATGACTACAATATGGATCTTATTGGGAGTTGTAAGTGTAATAGCATTATATTCAAATGAGTTGTTGAGAGAAGAGAGTGCTGAGTATTTCCAATTGTTAGAAATGAGAAGCCCTGTACCCCCACCCCTCCCAGACTGGCGAGGGGAGTGAGAGAAGGAGAAATTGCTAGAGAGAGCAGCGGGGGTTGCTGAGTCTTCCGGACGAATCCAGGTCTCAGTCAAGCCCAGGATACTAAGAGTAGAATGAGATGCAAAGGCTGGAATAAAGTCAGCTTTATTGACTGCTGACTGACAATTCCATAGACCCACGGAAAGAGAGAGAGGTGTGTGTGAGGATGAGAAAATGGGACATAGATTAGCAGTATTGCGCTGCCTTTTGCGCGTGATGAAAGGGCGTTGCTGAGAGATAACAGGAATGTATTGAAAGCACATGTTGAGTAAGGTGAAAAATAAGATAAAAAGTGGGAAGGGAAAGGGAAAAGGAGATACTTAAGTGCCTTTCTGGTGTCCTTGCTCGGTGGAGTCGCACAGGTAGAGTCGCTGGTCTTTACCCGAGTCGGTCTTCACACGAGGAGGCTGAACACGAGAGCTGAACGCTTCCGCGACAGCGCGCAAATTACATAGATATAGATAAAATGCTATCACCGCTTGAGTGAGGACAGCTGTCTCGGTCCGGCAATTAAGTCAATAAAGCGAAAATGGGCCAAATCGAAACTAGCTAGGAGCCAAGACTTAAGTGCAATTAAACTGCAATAATAATTTTCACACGCGGCTGTTTAATAATGTAGCAACGCGTCTAAATAAAATACAGAATTATGTGAAGTTAAAAATGAAAAATAAGCAGAGAATCGAAGATAGGCTTACCTTAAGTCAAATACAACACTGAAATAACAGGAGAACTGAGTATTCTGAAAACCACTTGCGCGCTCTTGCCGTGCGTTCTCTATGCTGACCGCTGGTCCTGAGTATTAGTAGACTGTAGTAGACTATCAGTACACTGTTTGGTTAGGTGTTCGGGTTCGGGTTAGGAGAAAAAGTTGACTTGTAGTTGCCAAGTTACTTATAGTGAGTAGGGTTAGTATCTGTTGGGGGAGCATAACAATAAAGTGTTAGCAGATATTAAGCAGACAGTCTACTAATACTCTAATGACTGATAGTTGACATGTAGCTGCAAACTTACTTATAGTTAGTAGAATGTCTAAGTAGTAGAGTAGAGGTAGAGTACAGTAGAGTACAGAAGAGGTAGAGTACAGTAGAGGTAGAGTACAATAGATGTAGAGTACAGTAGAGGCAGAGTACAGTAGAGGTAGAGTACAGTAGAGGCAGAGTACAGTAGAGTACAGTAGATGTGGAGTACAGTAGAGGCAGAGTACAGTAGAGGCAGAGTACAGTAGAGGTAGAGTACAGTAGAGCACAGTAGAGGTAGAGTACAGTAGAGGTAGAGTACAGTAGAGTAGAGTACAGTAGAGGTAGAGTAGAGTACAGTAGAGCACAGTAGAGGTAGAGTAGAGTACAGTAGAGGTAGAGTAGAGGTAGAGTAGAGTACAGTAGAGGTAGAGTAGAGCACAGTAGAGTAGAGTACAGTAGAGGTAGAGTAGAGTACAGTAGAGGTAGAGTAGAGTACAGTAGAGCACAGTAGAGGTAGAGTAGAGTACAGCAGAGGTAGAGTACAGTAGAGGTAGAGTACAGTAGAGGTAGAGTACAGCAGAGGTAGAGTACAGTAGAGTAGAGTAGAGTACAGTAGAGGTAGAGTACAGAAGAGGTAGAGTACAGTAGAGGTAGAGTACAATAGATGTAGAGTACAGTAGAGGCAGAGTACAGTAGAGGTAGAGTACAGTAGAGGCAGAGTACAGTAGAGTACAGTAGATGTGGAGTACAGTAGAGGCAGAGTACAGTAGAGGTAGAGTACAGTAGAGGTAGAGTACAGCAGAGGTAGAGTACAGTAGAGTAGAGTAGAGTACAGTAGAGGTAGAGTACAGAAGAGGTAGAGTACAGTAGAGGTAGAGTACAATAGATGTAGAGTACAGTAGAGGCAGAGTACAGTAGAGGTAGAGTACAGTAGAGGCAGAGTACAGTAGAGTACAGTAGATGTGGAGTACAGTAGAGGCAGAGTACAGTAGAGGTAGAGTACAGTAGAGCACAGTAGAGGTAGAGTACAGTAGACGTAGAGTACAGTAGAGTACAGAAGAGGTAAAGTACAGTAGAGGTAGAGTACAGAAGAGCACAGTAGAGGTAGAATACAGTAGAACACAGTAGAGGTAGAGTACAGTAGAGGCAGAGTACAGTAGAGGCGGAGAACAGCAGAGTACAGTAGAGGTAGAGTACAGAAGAGTCCAGTAGAGTACAGTAGAGGTAGAGTACAGAAGAGGTAGAGTACAGTAGAGGTAGAGTACAGTAGAGTACAGAAGAGTCCAGTAGAGTACAGTAGAGGTAGAGTACAGAAGAGTACAGAAGAGGTAGAGTACAGTAGAGGTAGAGTACAGTAGAGGTAGAGTACAGTAGATTACAGTAGATGTGGCGTACAGTAGATGTGGAGTACAGTAGAGTACAGAAGAGTCCAGTAGAGTACAGTAGAGGTAGAGTACAGAAGAGTACAGAAGAGGTAGAGTACAGTAGAGGTAGAGTACAGTAGAGGTAGAGTACAGTAGATTACAGTAGATGTGGCGTACAGTAGATGTGGAGTACAGTAGAGGTAGAGTACAGTAGAGTACCGTAGAGGTATAGCACAGTAGAGGTAGAGCACAGTAGAGGTAGAGTATAGTAGAGTACAGTAGAGGTAGAGTACAGTAGAGTACCGTAGAGGTATAGCACAGTAGAGGTAGAGTATAGTAGAGTACAGTAGATGTGGAGTTAAGTAGATGTAGAGTACAGTAGAGTACAGTAGAGGGCGCCGCTCAAACAAACCTTTCAGATGTTCTGCCGATATTCTGGATTAAAGAACAATCGGAGACATGAGAAGGAATTTCAACACTCTTATTTCTAAATCTAATCTAGAGTAATTTTTGATTATTAATATGTTTGAATTAGATAATTGAAGGTCAGCAGCAAAGACCAAATCAGTCAAATAGATCAACTAAATGCAGTCTTGCTGAGCATTAGAGACTTCTTTTAAAAGCATGAAATAATCCCAGTATTTGTATCGTGTGTGTGAAACCTCAGCACTGCTGTTCAGATGGGCGGCTCACAGGTTTAGCATCAGAGCTGTGCTGTATGAACTTTATTGATTATGTAATATTATTTTAACAGGCTACAGAGGGAAGAGAGCGTGAGATTTTGAAAAAGCGGCGCCCCCTGCTGGTCAGTGCTGGAATCGCTCTGGCACCGGATGCTTTCCGAACCGTTCTCGATGCTGACCGCAAAATCAAAGGTTACGTTTTTTTTATCTCATATTACTGTTTTGTTGATGTTGTTAATGCTGTTAATCACAGGTCTGGCTTTGAGACATTATGCCGATAGTAGCGTAGAAGTGCTGTTTGACAAATTCCCATGTCAGATCTACATGTGGAAAATCAATCCAGCCCTCATTTAGTCAGTGTGTATCGATGCCTGCCGACAGACCGATGCGTTTGATCTGTCGAAGATCAGCGACGCTTTCTGAAGACTGTTACAAGATGCTTTATTTTATGTATCACCAATACTTACAAGTTGGTTTATTTCTTAAGTACATTTAAAAATGGCGTGTGTGTGTTTGTGTGTGTTTGTGTGTGCGTGTGTGTGTGTGTGTGTGCGTGTGTGTGTGTGTGCGAAACAGGCAGCGTTTGTCCTGACAGATCTGCTGACTACATATGTGTGATAAATCATTATATATTACTATATTTTTTTTTTGTAAACGTTATACTTTAAAAGGACAGTTCACCCTAGAATGAAAATGAAGTCATCTTTACTCACCCTGGTGTTGTTCTAATGAAGACTTTACTGTTTTACACATTGTGTTTGCATGAATCATGTTAAACTGTACTCGAGGCGTACTGAGCTGGTTTTGTTGTGTTTTGTGGTTCTGTTTCTCTAGGTGATGGAGACCGAGATCATGTGACACATCTCGCCGCTAATGCCCAACATCACATCACCTGTGTGCAGAAGGTCGAAGGTCATTTGGCTGGACTTGACAAGAGCTCAGATGATAAAGAGAGGTGTGTGTGTGTGTGTGTGTGTGAGAGAGAGAGAGAGAGAGAGAGAGTGTGTGTGTGTGTGTGTGTGTGTGTGTGTGTGTGTGTGTGTGTGTGTGTGTGTAAGTGAGTGTTTTTTATTGCCCATGGCCATGTTGCTCGTTTTCAAGACACTAAAATGTTGGAATAGTTATTTACACTGGCTGTCAAAAGTTTGGAATAATTGCTGCATTTATTTGTTATTTCTTCAGTGTCACATGATCTGTACAAAAATACAGTAAAAATTACTGTATCCTTCAGAATCCTTCAGATCCTTCGGAAATCATTCTAATATGATGATTGGCTGCTCAAGAAACATCTATGATTATTATATCAGTGTTGAAAACAGTTCATATTTTTGTGGAAACTGTGATACATTTTATTTTTCAGGATTCTTTGATGAATAGAAAGTTCAAAAGAACAGCATTTATTTGAAATAGAATCTTTTGTAACATTATAAATGTTAATATTAATGCATCCTTTCACAATAAAAATATAAATGTTCTTTTTTTCTCCAAACTTTTGAATGGCAGTGTATCACGGTTTCTCAACAAAAGTCTGAAGCAGGACATGTTTTCAACATTGATAAAATCATCATATTAGAGTGATTTCTGAAGGATCATGTGACACTGAAGACTGGAGTAATGATGCTGAAAATACAGCTTTGATCACAGGAATAAATTACACTTTACTATATATTCACATAGAAAACAGATGATTTACATTGCAATAATACTGAATAATTTTTACTGTATTTTTGATCAAATAAATGCAGCCTTGGTGAGCAGAAGAGACTTACAATAATCTTCATTATTCTAAACTTTTGACCGTTATTCTACTCTAGTCTCATATCATTCTCTTTACTCACTCCCAAAAGCCACAGACTCTGTGTGTTCATTAAAATAAGGCTGCTATGAATTCCCTGCATTCACCCCAGAATTCCTCATTGTACAGTTCTGTTCTCAAGGCTAACTTCAGGACATCATTACAGTGGAAATAAACTTGATTCTTCTGTTTTTCTTCTGCAACGAGGGAACATGCGAATAAAACCAGCAGAGCCAAAGCAGGAATTCATTTTTTCGTATGACTGAAGCTCAGAGGCCGAGGGAATCGGTCTCATGTTGTTTCTGTGGTGTGTGTGTTTGTTTGTCAGGGTGAGATTATGGGCGTCTCTGGCCAAGATCGCCCGAAAGCAGGAGGTTTTTGATGTGTGTCGAGCGGCCTGTCGCTTCTGTCTGCTGTATGATGACGGACGATGGGAAAACTCCAGTAAGTGACCCCCGCGAGAGCCAGGAATAATGTAATGATGTAGAGCTGCTGTATGTGGAGGATATAGTTTCATTAAAATACATTCACAAGAGATGTGTGTAATATTACAATAACTTCTGGATTCCAAGTGTAATGTTCAGACTCTCTCATGGGACAGGTGGATGATATTAGGATCTTAGAAATGATACACAATTCACCTTTAAACAATATTTGGAATATGCAATTATTTATGGAAAGCTTTTATTTTGGTGCAAACTCGTTTATACTTTGATTGTCTACATTTTCTCCTAGATTTCAAGTGTAGAATTAATCCACAAGTGTTTCATGTTTTTTACTTCATGCTCACTTATGTATCTTTAAAGATTTATTTAGGCTTTCATTTCAAGCTGAAGTCTTAAAATGGCCAGAACAGATAAGTGAAGGTTTCGATCCATCTGTCGACTATCATTAATGTTTCATGAGTCTTCTGAGAGCCATCGCATCATCGTGCCGAAGTGAACGATTAGTTAATCGCATCCTCAGGGCTTCACTGATTCTGATGAATAGAAAGATAAACAGTGTTATTTATTCACACAAATTACTCAAGTGGAATTCAGAAATGAATGACGGAATGAATTATGAGATCAGACATGTACTGTAATCACCAGTGGGAAGATCTGGATGTTTCAATTAATGGAATCATGAAATCAAACTGGGATTGATCACAATCTGGCGTGACTATAATTCAGTTTATACGCATCTTTGTGTACCGTTGATAAAGAATAGGGGGAATAATATTACTAATTTATCCTGTTTATGAGACAAAAGGCTTGTGTGACACTCTGTAATAAGTTATAACAACTTGTTGGGATAACTTAAATATCCAACTTAACTAAACTAAAGTTTACTGAACTTAATATTTTAAGTCAAGCACAAACACATACTTTTTTAACTTGAATTTTGAAGAAACATAACTTCTTATCTAATGTTGAATTTTAAGTTGTGATAAATAATCACAGCAATAATTCTTAAGATTATCATGTGTGTCCTGAATCTGATGATGGATTCCCTCTCGTGTGATCGCAGGTAAACTGAAGAACACAGCGAGTCCCGCGCGAAGGAACCCGACTGATCCGCTTCTGCGTCTGTTAGCTGAGGTCCACTTCATCAGCGCTGAGGTAAACTCTGCTTTCTTATCGAACGCTTCCCTCGTGATGAGTACGCCGGGATTCTCAGCCAGTCAAGCCCAACAGCCAGTCTGATTGGTCAATTCCAATCCCAATATCACGCAGTCACTAGGCAAGAAAAGTTTGTGAAAAAACGCGAATGGATCCGATCGTGACAAACATCAGTTAGTATCATGCTATGCTATGTTATGTTATATGTTATATGATGTTATGTTATGCTATGTTATGTTATGTTATGTTATATGTTATATGTTATATGTTATATGTTATATGTTATATGTTATGTTATGTTATATGTTATATGTTATATGTTATATGTTATGTTATGTTATGTTATTTGCTATGTTATGTTATGTTATGTTATGTTATATGTTATGTTATATGTTATATGTTATGTTATGTTATGTTATTTGTTATGTTATATGTTATGTTATATGTTATGTTATATGTTATGTTATTTGCTATGTTATATGTTGTTATGTTATATGTTATGTTATGTTATGTTATGTGTTGTGTTATATGTTATATGTTATGTTATATGTTATGTTATGTTATGTTATTTGTTATGTTATATGTTATGTTATATGTTATATGTTATATGTTATGTTATATGTTATATGTTATATGTTATGTTATTTGTTATGTTATATGTTATGTTATATGTTATGTTGTTATATGTTATGTTATTTGCTATGTTATATGTTGTTATGTTATATGTTATGTTATGTTATGTTATGTTATTTGCTATGTTATATGTTATGTTATATGTTATGTGTTGTGTTATATGTTATATGTTATATGTTATATGTTATGTTATATGTTATGCTATGTTATATGTTATGTTATATGTTGTTATGTTATGTTATTTTTTGTTATATGTTATATGTTTTGTTATGTTATGTTATATGTTATGTTTTGTTATATGTTATGTTATGTTATTTGTTATGTTATATGTAATATTATGTTATGTTATATATTGTGTTATATTTTATGTTATGTTATATTGTGTTATATGTTATATGTTATGTTATGTTATGTTATGTTATGTTATATGTTATATTATATGTTATGTTATATGTTATGTTATATATTGTGTTATATTTTATGTTATGTTATATTGTGTTATATGTTATATGTTATGTTATGTTATGTTATATGTTATATTATATGTTATGTTATATGTTATGTTATATATTGTTTTATGTTATATGTTATGTTATGTTATATGTTATGTTATATGTTATATGTTTTGTTATGTTATATGTTATGTTATATATTGTGTTATATGTTGTTATGTTATGTTATATGTTATGTTATGTTATATGTTATGTTATATATTGTGTTATATGTTGTTATGTTATGTTATATGTTATGTTATGTTATGTTATATATTGTGTTATATGTTGTTATGTTATGTTATATGTTATGTTATGTTATGTTATATATTGTGTTATATGTTATATCTTATGGTATATGTTATGTTATATATTGTGTTATATGTTATGTTATATATTGTGTTATATATTATGTTATGTTATATATTGTGTTATATGTTGTTATATATTGTGTTATATGTTATGTTATGGTGTATGTTATGTTTATGTTATATTTTATGTGATATGTTATGTTATGTGTTATGTGTTATGTTATATGTTATGTTTTATGTTATGTTATATATTATATGTTATATGTTATGTTATGTTATGTTATGTTATGTTATGTGTTATGTTATGTTATATGTTATATGTTATGTTATTTGTTATGTTATATGTTGTTATGTTATGTTATGTTATGTTATATGTTATGTTATGTTATGTTATGTTATGTTATGTTATATGTTATATGTTATATGTTATGTTATGTTATGTTATGTTATTTGCTATGTTATGTTATGTTATATGTTATGTTATGTTATGTTATGTTATGTTATATATTGTGTTATATATTATGTTATGTTATATATTGTGTTATATGTTGTTATATATTGTGTTATATGTTATGTTATGGTGTATGTTATGTTTATGTTATATTTTATGTGATATGTTATGTTATATATTGTGTTATATGTTATGTTTTATGTTATGTTATATATTATATGTTATATGTTATGTTATGTTATGTTATGTTATGTTATGTGTTATGTTATGTTATATGTTATATGTTATATGTTATATGTTATGTTATTTGTTATGTTATATGTTGTTATGTTATGTTATGTTATGTTATATGTTATGTTATGTTATGTTATGTTATGTTATGTTATGTTGTTATATGTTATGTTATGTTATGTTATTTGCTATGTTATGTTATATGTTATGTTATGTTATGTTATATGTTATGTTATGTTATGTTATATGTTATATGTTATGTTATGTTATATGTTATGTTATGTTATGTTATGTTATGTTATATGTTATGTTATGTTATATGTTATATGTTATATGTTATATGTTATGTTATATGTTATGTTATGTTATATGTTATGTTATGTTATTTGTTATTTATGTTATATGTTATGTTATATGTTATATGTTATGTTATATGTTATGTTATTTGCTATGTTATATGTTATGTTATGTTATGTTATGTTATGTTATATGTTATGTTATGTTATATGTTATGTTATGTTATATGTTATGTTATGTTATTTGTTATTTATGTTATATGTTATGTTATATGTTATATGTTATGTTATATGTTATGTTATTTGCTATGTTATATGTTATGTTATGTTATGTTATGTTATGTTATTTGCTATGTTATATGTTATGTTATATGTTATGTGTTGTGTTATATGTTATGTTATTTGCTATGTTATATGTTATGTTATGTTATGTTATTTGCTATGTTATATGTTATGTTATATGTTATGTGTTGTGTTATATGTTATATGTTATGTTATGTTATGTTATATGTTATGTTATATGTTGTTATGTTGTTATTTTTTGTTATATGTTATGTTATGTTATGTTATATGTTATGTTTTGTTATATGTTATGTTATTTGTTATGTTATATGTAATATTATATGTTATGTTATATATTGTGTTATATGTTATGTTATGTTATATATTGTGTTATATGTTATATGTTATGTTATGTTATATGTTATATTATATGTTATATGTTATGTTATGCTATATGTTATGTTATATGTTATGTTATATGTTATGTTATGTTATATGTTATGTTATTTGCTATGTTATATGTTATGTTATGTTATGTTATGTTATTTGCTATGTTATATGTTATGTTATATGTTATGTGTTGTGTTATATGTTATATGTTATGTTATATGTTATATGTTATGTTATGTTATGTTATGTTATGTTATATGTTATGTTATATGTTGTTATGTTGTTATGTTGTTATTTTTTGTTATATGTTATGTTATGTTATATGTTATGTTTTGTTGTATGTTATGTTATGTTATTTGTTATGTTATATGTAATATTATATGTTATGTTATATATTGTGTTATATGTTATGTTATGTTATGTTATATTATATGTTATATGTTATGTTATGCTATATGTTATGCTATATGTTATGTTATGTTATGTTATATGTTATGTTATATGTTATGTTATGTTATGTTATGTTATGTTATGTTATTTGCTATGTTATATGTTATGTTATATTTTATGTGTTGTGTTATATGTTATATGTTATGTTATGTTATATGTTATGTTATATGTTGTTATGTTGTTATGTTGTTATTTTTTGTTATATGTTATGTTATGTTATGTTATATGTTATGTTATATGTAATATTATATGTTATGTTATGTTATATATTGTGTTATATGTTATGTTATATGTTGTTATGTTGTTATTTTTTGTTATATGTTATGTTATGTTATATGTTATGTTTTGTTATATGTTATGTTATGTTATGTTATGTTATTTGTTATGTTATATGTAATATTATATGTTATGTTATATATTGTGTTATATGTTATGTTATGTTATATATTGTGTTATATGTTATATGTTATATGTTATGTTATGTTATATGTTATATTATGTTATGTTATATGTTATTTTATATATTGTTTTATGTTATGTTATGTTATGTTATATGTTATGTTATATGTTATATTATATGTTATATTATATGTTATATGTTTTATGTTATGTTATATGTTATGTTATGTTATATATTGTGTTATATGTTGTTATGTTATATGTTATGTTATGTTATATATTGTGTTATATGTTATATCTTATGGTATATGTTATGTTATATATTGTGTTATATGTTATGTTATATATTGTGTTATATATTATGTTATGTTATATATTGTGTTATATGTTGTTATATATTGTGTTATATGTTATGTTATATATTGTGTTATATATTATGTTATGTTATATATTGTGTTATATGTTATGTTATGTTATATGTTATGTTTATGTTATATTTTATGTGATATGTTATGTGTTATGTGTTGTGTGTTGTGTTATGTGTTATGTGTTATGTGTTATGTGTTATGTGTTGTGTGTTGTGTGTTATGTTTTGTGTGTTATGTTTTGTGTGTTGTGTGTTATGTGTTGTGTGTTATGTGTTGTGTGTTATGTGTTGTGTGTTTTGTGTGTTGTGTGTTGTGTAGGGTTGTCAAGTGATTAAAAGTTTTAATGTAATTAATTTCATGATTTGGCGATTAATTAATTGAATTAATCGCACATCTAATTTGGCTGAGAAGTTACTCCCAGAAGATAATGTAAAGTCATTATTGTGTTAAATGAGAAAAGCATCAAATAGACATTACAAAAATAAGCTTTAGAAAGAAATATAATATTTGATTCAACTACATTATTACACATAACCTTTTAGGCTTCAACAGCCATGAGGGTGAGTAAATCATGACAGAATTCAGTTCAGTTCAGTTTTATTAATATAGAATATGAAATATTTTTTTATGAAATCATACTCTAAATAAGAAACTAAAACTGACAGTAGGTGGCAGTAAATGTTTAAATGAGTATGTCATTGATTCATTCGATTCGTTCAAACAGCTGATTAAAGGAAGTAAATGTCTCTCTTTGATTCGTTCAAAACGTGCATTTATGCAGAAACATGGCTGTATGGCTCAGAGACGCTTAATCGTTCTTCTATGGCTTTATAGGTAACAAAAACAGACATTTTTGGCCCAATATCTTGAATTTTGGTGTGTGTGAAGCTGCTGAAGTGCAGATTTCTGACTCAAACTCGCCGCTTTTAAAGAGATAGATTGAGATTTAAATGAGATAAAATGCAATAAAATAAACACTTGAAGTCCCCCTGTAGTCAATAATTTTACTCGACACCCTTGCCTCATTTAGTATGCGTGGTTCTATGAATATGCAAATGAGCCCCGCCTCCACTCACTCACTCAGCTCAGAGATCCACTGGTTGACGATCACACGTTGATCTGATTGGTTACAAGGTAGTTTGTGACGTCAGAAACACCAGCGATTTCAAAGCGTGTTTTTGAGACTGTCTTTGGTTCACTGCAGTTTTAAGGAGGAAATACTCAGCAATGCTGTCGACTTATGAATATACACATGGTTTGTCTTAAAGCATATTAAAAACACCACATAGACACATAAACAACATTAAAAGCTGGATTTTCACCACAGGGAGACTTTTAAATGTGTATTTTGGATATTTTCGTTTCACTAGTCTGAAAGTAGACAAATTATGAAAGCAAAATAGACAAACTCACATTGACCAGTGCATGAAAAAGCAGTGTTTTCTCCTAAAGTGTCTTAAACAGCCTCTATAGGCAGGAACTGAACAGTGGAAATAGGTTCTCAATGTTTCTGAGCACTGCAGTTGTTGTGGGAACGTTGATGCAATGAAGGGATGTCAGAGAAGCACTAAAACAATGAATCTTTTTAACGGAAATGCTCATCATTTATTCTCCCTCATTCCCTCGTTTCAGACCAATTGACTTTCTTTCTTCTGTGGAACACAAAAGAAGAATTTGTAAATGGTGATTGTGTAAATGAGATGAAAATGAATAAATTCTCCTCGTTCCACAAGCATATGGGGTTTGTAAGTCAGTGAATGATATAACTGTAATTTTGGCTGAAATACTTTTTATGAAATGAAGATGTCTCACTCAATCATGTGACGTTTTTTTAATGACTCCATTAGACCTCCAGGATGATCTGTGTAATTGTCTTCAGAGACGCGTTTGCTTTGAATACGCATGGAGATTTTGGCACAGTGAATTCGAGAAGTGATGACCTTGGCAAAAGCTTTTCTCTTTGAAAAGCACATCACTTTGTTCTCGGCGAATATGTTTCCTCTGTTTTTGAAGGGGTTGATTTTTCAAAAGGCGTCCTTTTAATTTGATGAGCGTTTCCATCCGGGGGACGTGAAGGGATGTGAGATCCTCATGGACATGCGAGGCTTTGATCCTCAGTCGTCCTGTGTTATCCGTTCAATCCCATCAGCCCCGGCTGCACACGCGACACTGGAGAGGAATTACAGACCGGGAGAGACTCTGCTACTGAACATCTAATGCAATGACTATTAAACCCTAACAAAGCCTATGAAATAATAGTCGGAAAAATCTTAAATCTAAAAAGTTGTGTATTTTGTATCATATTTGATACATCAGGCTTTTATGACTCATGATATAGTGAGAATATGGAGGAAAAACTGCTCCGTTTTATTCAGAGAGTCAAACTGAGCAGAAATATGCTGCAAATGCTGATATTCATATGAAATTCTAATGCTTGTAATGTAAATCAATGAGATCTTTATAACAGGATAGCAGATACATAGCAGATACTTGCATAAAATGCATATAAATATTAATATCTGCCAATAATATGATATTTAAATCCTTAGTTTTATGATCTGTAGTTTTAAAACATATATAATTATGATTGAGAGATGAACAAACCTTCCTCAAAAGCCTGATGATCATATTTGATACTTGTGATTTTTATAATAAATGATGATGGATAATGAAGTAAAGCTGCTTCAGTCCAGCTGAAATATTACTAACAATATCAAAGTTATTCTTGCGTTTCCTTGGTAAAATCAGATTTGACAGCAGAAAGACACGAGAAGCTCGAGCCGAATGAGGACGTTTGTACAGTTACACTAAAAGACTTTTACTGGATAAAACAGACTAAATTATCAATCAGAGACAGAAGGACGTAGTGTTTTTCAGCATTTATTTTTTAATTTTAGAAATATGCATATCAAATAGGATTTATAGGGTCAATTGAATACACCAGAAATATTTATTAAGGCTTAGTTATAGTGATTCAGTTCAAGTTCTCATTAAAATTGGCATCCCATAAAGCCCAGTACTGTGTTGTCTAGGTAACCATCCTGAAACTGCGCTCTGAGGGGGTGGAGCTAAACGGCTCTGCTGTGACACCTGATGAACGAAGGACACGCCCACCTGAGGAGGACGACGCCCACTGGACCCTGTACAGGTGAGCAAAAACACTCTTATTGATATTAATAACCCTGACTCATTTACATGCATGTCTCTGTGTACCATACTCTCATCTCAGAAGCTGATTGGATGTTAAGCGTGTTATATTAATATGTGGACCCGAACAGACAAGATAATCACAGAGAGACGCTCTGTTCCACATCCCAGCATGCATTAAATGACTTTCTCAGATTATAAACCGCATGAAACAATAAGCTTGAGAGGCGTGTGAATCACAGATAAACAAAGCTGTTCTTCACCAATAGGCCGGCTGATCATCCAGAACACTGTCACATATCGGCCGTCCAAACGAGATCAGCTTTATTGAGTAGTTCAGTAGATTCAGCTTTATTGAGTAGTTCAGCTAACCAGAAGCTGCAGCATAGAATTTAAATGCATTTTATGGTGTGTGTAAATTGCCATATGATCATTGTGATGACATAAAGGCATAATAAAAGTGCAGAATACAAGTAAAATCTAAAATCTTATCAGTATGTTATATTAGTAATATTGTATCATTAAATACTGAGATAATTAAAAATAGTTAAATGGTAAAATATTGCTTTGCACCAGTTGACTTTTTGCAACTTTAGTCTATTTATAGCAAATTTATATTAATTATATTTTTTAAATCTTTTTTAAATGTTTTAAATGAAACTAAAATTCTATATAAACTATGTTGTTGTTATGTGTGTCAGTATAATGTAAATCAGTATAATCCATGTAATTTTATAATTATTTTAATTGAATTGTTATTATTTTATTGTAATTTTTATAAAATTATTTTAATCATTTTATTTAAATATTATAGAATTGTTTTATTATTTTATCTTAATTTTATTTAATTATTCTATAGTTACATCATTATTTTTATATTACATCATTATTTTATAATTTTATTTAACTATTATAGAATTATTTAATTATTTAATTGCATTATTATTTGTATTATTCTGTAATTATATCGTTTTTAAATATTATAGTATTTTATAATTTTATCTAATTATTAAAGAATTACACCATTATTTTATATATTATTTTGTTTTATAATTTTAATTATAATGCAATCACACATATATTTGATCATTTTTCAATTAATGTAAATCAATATAAATGAATTATTTCAGAACAATATAAGTGCAATATACTACTAATGTAATAATCTTAAAATAGTAATGACACATTCTCATGTGTAGAACGGCTGCTATA
Organism: Abramis brama; assembly: GCF_963993115.1. NCBI lineage: Eukaryota > Metazoa > Chordata > Actinopteri > Cypriniformes > Leuciscidae > Abramis > Abramis brama. The sequence continues at coordinate 1,026,226 of NC_139981.1, read as the reverse complement.
TAACTGTTGCAGAAGCATAATTGGTTGTTGTTGGCTTTTTTGTGTCTTTCCTCAGTGATTGGATCAAGGGTTTATCGGCGGACGCCACGGGTCACTTCCTGCGAGGGGCGGAGCTGGGGGCGGAGCTTAGCGAGGCGTGGCTGGTGGCTAATGCAGCTGTGTATCTGTGGAACTACAACATCTGGCTTCTGGCCACTAGAGGGCATCGGCTTCTCCTGCCCACATTCAGCCGTCTCATACAACTCCTCAGACAGACAGGGCATGCTGGGTAAGATATGGGCTTGTGTTACTTCATTAGTGATGTTTGATAGGCCTCACTAGTACTAGTGCTGACAGTGATGTGCAGAAACCTTTACAAGTTTGGTGTGTGTGTTTGAGTTCCAGACATAAATGATTGTTGAGTTTTATTTTATTTTATTTTATTTTTGAATTTAATTAAATTTTTCTATAATTATTTTCTATGTTATTGTATAACTTTATTAGTTGTGTTTGTTGCATCAGTCCTCACTAGTACTCAATCATGTGACTTGTTGAAGAGAGGTGTGCTTTTATTTTATTTTATTTGTTCTATAATTCTATAATTATTTTATAAATATTTTTAATAATTGTATTTAATTATTTTATAATTTCATCATTATTTTATATAATATATTATTTTATTTTATAATTTAGTTATTATATAATTATTGTATTATTTTATTATTCTAGTTACATACTTTTTTAATTTATTTTATTTTATTATAATATAATTATGTCAGTATTTTATTATTTTATTTATTTTATTTAATTATTCTATAGTTACATAATTATTTGTATATTATTTTTTATATATTGTTTTATTTTATAATTTAGTTATATAATTATTGTATTATTTTATTTTATAATTTTATTTAATTATGCTAGTTACATCATTATTCTTTATTTTATTTTATTATTTTATTTTATTATAATATAATTATGTCAGTTTTATCATTTTCTTTCATTATTTTATTTAATTATTCTATAATTACGTCATTCTTTTTAAATTATTTTTTATTATTCTGTAATTATTATTTAATCACAGAATTGTATATATATATATATATTATTTTATGTATATTATTTTATTCTATAATTTCATGGATTTATTTGTCTGTGCTTTATTTCAGAGAGGTGGTTCTCGTGGTCTTGCTCTGTGACGCTGTGGCTCAGGGACTCATCGAGCCGTGGTGTGTGACGCCTGTACGTGTGGATCAGGAACCGCAGGACGCAGAGAAGGCAATCGTTCAGCCGACAGCCGAAAAGACCAAGAGAGTGCGAGGAAAGAGCCTGGAGAAACCAGGCGCGACCCACGGCCCGGTGCTGGACGCCGCTGCCATGCAGGAGCTGAAGAAAGCGTTAGAGGTGAGTCGAGGCTGTAAACACAAAACACACTGGAAACTGCCCCTGTGCAAAGCATTGTGGGTAATCTCAGACCATAATTAGACTCTCTGAAGGCAGGCCCTGAATTTAAAACAAGCTAAGCACCCATTGTGAATTAAATTAGAGTTAAAATTAGCTTTCATTTCTTTATGACTGACAAAATGTGTAATCCAAATGAGTGGAAATTTTAAATGCAATTCAAATATGTAAATCTTGATATATATGAGAAGCATGAGAGTATTTTCCTGATCCAAGTGAACACTTTTAATGAAAAGAGGCCCATAAACATCTTTCAGAAACACCTCGTGCGTTCTGCTGCTTCTCTTCTGCACGCTCCCTCTAATTAAATTTCCCTTTTGTGCAGATTTACAGGCTTTCTCTGCACGTATCAGCAGTAATTCCACATGAAAGCCTTTTTAATATAGGGAAATTATTCACTAACTACTTTTCCTAACACTGCTCTTTTCACACTTGACATGAGAAGCTAATCTCGCTTGCGTTTTTATCTATTTCAAACAGCATGTCGGCTCGAGGAAACTTGAGATGTGAAGTGTAAGAGGAGGAAGTTTGTGAAGGTTCCCAGCATGCAGTTTTGCATTTAAAAGACGTCCTATAGCCTATAGCTCAAACACAGTCCAGACGTCTAGGCTAAACAAGGCAACATTTGGGCTGTCAGGGAAAATCTAAACCATCACCCAAGAATAGACTCGTCGTCAATTAGATAAAGAAATGAAATGAGTGAAGAAATGAAACCAGACACCCTGTAATCACTGTTGACTTTGCTTACATGATGGAATATCATACATTTCGCAAGTTATTTTGGCAAAAATGACATGTAACCAAACTCTGTGTGTGTGTGTGTGTTGTGTAGGTGTGTGAGTTTGCGCTGAAGCTGTCCAATGGGAACGCTGAGCCGGTGCCGGTCCAGGTGAGGAAGCAGATCTTGAGCTCGTGGGTCTCGGTTAAACAGCTTCTTCACCAGCAGATCGGACCCAAGCTGGACATCAGCGATGAGGTGACGTCACAGAGCCACACAAACACTGGCCCAAACTGAGCGAAGATATGAAGCATCTGGGGTCTCATTTATGAAACTGTGCATAGGATCATTAATGTGTACGTGCGCCCGAAAGACAAATATGGCATACGGCAAAAAATATTTAGACCTATAAAACCTATGGAAGCTTTTTACCGCCACAGAATAAAACATTTTAAAAGATAATTGTGACTTTTTATCTCACAATTCTGACTTTAAATCTCGTAATTCTGACTTTATATCTCACAATTCTGACTTTATATCACACAATTCTGACTTTATATCACGTAATTCTGACTTTAAATTTCGCAATTCCGACTTTGTATCACACAATTCTGACTTTATATCACGCAATTCTGACTTTAAATCTCGCAATTCTGACTTTGTATCACACAATTCTGACTTTATATCACGCAATTCTGACTTTAAATCTTGCAATTCTGACTTTAAATCACACAATTCTGATTTTAAATCTCACAATTCTGACTTTATATCACGCAATTCTGACTTTAAATCTTGCAATTCTGACTTTATATCTCGCAATTCTGACTTTAAATCACACAATTCTGACTTTAAATCTCACAATTCTGACTTTGTATCACACAATTCTGACTTTAAATCTTGCAATTCTGACTTTAAATCACACAATTCTGACTTTAAATCTCACAATTCTGACTTTGTATCACACAATTCTGACTTTAAATCTTGCAATTCTGACTTTATATCTCGCAATTCTGACTTTAAATCACACAATTCTGACTTTAAATCTCACAATTCTGACTTTGTATCACACAATTCTGACTTTAAATCTTGCAATTCTGACTTTAAATCACACAATTCTGACTTTAAATCTCACAATTCTGACTTTATATCACGCAATTCTGACTTTAAATCTTGCAATTCTGACTTTATATCTCGCAATTCTGACTTTAAATCTCACAATTCTGACTTTAAATCTCGCAATTCTGACTTTATATCTCGCAATTCTGACTTTATATCACACAATTCTGACTTTATATCTCGCAATTCTGACTTTGTATCACACAATTCTGACTTTATATCTCGCAATTCTGACTTTGTATCACGCAATTCTGACTTTATATCACGCAATTCTGACTTTAAATCTCGCAATTCTGACTTTATATCACACAATTCTGAATAAAAAGTCTTGCATTCAAATATGACATGGCTTATATGGGTTTAGTATTAAATTCAAGTCACTGACGTTTGCCTACAGAACAACCACTGGCTCTAATCCCTTTTACCTAAACTCATGTAAATATAAATAAATA
>NC_139981.1:1010000-1015000 GCF_963993115.1 Abramis brama | reverse complement strand
ATGTCGGAGCATTGCCGGTGAGCATTGTGGAGGGGGAGATAGGCTACGATTTTCGATCATTTATCAATATTATTTTGCTTGATATGCCAATTCTTAATATTTGGTGTTTTTAATGTTTGTTTGAGATCTCTGTGAAAGTTTTAATTGTAGGTTCGTGGCCCTGAGTGTCGCGATTTCGGTTTCATTTCGCATATAGCCTACAGCCCTTATAATCATAGATGACGCCACCGGTTTTTATTTAAAAGAAAGACATATGTATATATGTTTGTATGTAGGCCTATATATGGGCAATTTATATACACAATACTTACTAAAATATAATTAATATCATTTTATTGCATTTGTAGTTGTTTGAAGAGTAAAAAAAAAATCGGTAGGTCTTAACACAAGTTCACTACCGGCAAGTCGGTCGGACTAAAAAGGGGGAAAAAAAATAATTGGGTTGGTCCTAAATTGACAGGGTCGGTCGGGTTACTGCAAACAAGAATATTTTTAAGGACGGCCTGACTAAAACACATATTTGCGTATGTGTAATGGTAATTTAGACATACAAATATTGCACATATTTTTCATCCGTTACCCGCCCGCAAGGAGTTCATTATCCGCCCGCATCCCCGCCCGTGAATTTTAGGAATGTCACAATCCACCCGTTTTAGCCACTTTTATGCGGGTACCCGCGGGCAACCGCGGGTACCCGACCCGTTGCAGGACTCTGTTATCAGCAGCTGCCGTGTTTCTCAGGAGCTGATTACCCTCCTCCCTCCCCACCTCCTCCTCCCTCCCCACCTCCACCTTCCTTCCCACCTCCACCTCCCTCCCCAGCTCCTCCTCCCTCCCCAGCTCCTCCTCCCTCCCCCCAGCTCCTCCTCCCAGCTCCTCCTCCCTCCCCAGCTCCTCCTCCCTCCCCAGCTCCACCTCCCTCCCCAGCTCCTCCTCCCTCCCCAGCTCCACCTCCACCTCCCTCCCCAGCTCCACCTCCCTCCCCCCAGCTCCTTCTCCCTCCCCAGCTCCACCTCCCTCCCCCCAGCTCCTCCTCCCTCCCCACCTCCACCTCCCTCCCCAGCTCCACCTCCCTCCCCAGCTTCTCCTCCCTCTCCACCTCCACCTCCCTCCCCAGCTCCACCTCCCTCCCCAGCTCCACCTCCCTCCCCAGCTCCTCCTCCCTCCCCACCTCCACCTCCCTCCCCAGCTCCTCCTCCCTCCCCCCAGCTCCTCCTCCCTCCCCACCTCCACCTCCCTCCCCAGCTCCTCCTCCCTCCCCCCAGCTCCTCCTCCCTCCCCACCCCAGCTCCTCCTGCTTCCCCAGCTCCTCCTCCCTCCCCCCAGCTCCTCCTCCCTCCCCACCCCAGCTCCTCCTGCTTCCCCAGCTCCTCCTCCCTCCCTCCCTAAAATTCTCTAATCATGTTGTACATTAAAATTAATTAATGACGTCTGCAATACATTCATGTTGGTTCTGTTCTGTTTACCCTAAGGGGGGTTATTGCTGCTCTTATCCATGCTAGGCTGTTCTTGCCCAGAACTGAACCAGACCGCCAATCCAAACTGTATGCTAACTGTCAGTCGTATTTGATGATAGTGGTGCTGACAGACACTACTGATGCGAGACTTTAGTTTAATTGAAAGGGTTTGTCTCTCTCTCTCTCTCTCTCTCTCTCCATCTCCCTCTCTCTCTCTCTCTCAATTCAATTCAATTCAATAAAGCTTTATTGGCATGACAAAAATACATTTGTATTGCCAAAGCATGAAAACAACATATAAAATGATTTTGAACATTTAGTACAGAAAATAATATTAATAATTCAATTAAATAAAAATAATAAATAAAAATAGTAAAACAGTTTATGAAAATTTCAAAATTCTGTGAACAATTAAGAATTCAGTGTGTAAGTGTTTGTGTGTTTGTTTTGTGTACAAGTGTGTGTGTGTGTGTTAGCGCATCACTGAATAGTCGTCAACTCTCTCTTTTTGTGACAGGCATCGATGTATCTTGCCGCTAGTGTCATACAATCTCTTTTTTCACCTAATAGGTGTTGGAATTGTGTTTTGTTGTTCAATTTTAGGAAGTTAGGGCAAAGTTTTTCAAATTGTGTGTAGAAAGTCCCTCTAATGTCCTCATAGTTGGGACAGCTGGTGAGAAAGTGTTGCTCTGTCTCCACCTCTCCCTGGTCACAGTACGGGCAGACGCGTCTCTCTCTGGGCAGCCAGCTCTGCCTGTATCGGCCTGTCTCCACAGTCAGGCTGTGGTTGCTCAGTCTGTACCTCGTCATTCTTCTTCTGAGTGTGCAGTCCTTCACTGCACTCAGGTATTCTGCGGTTGTGTAGTCTCTGTTTAGGGCCAAATAACATTCTAGTTTACTTTGTTTTTGTGTTGTTTGAGTCCAGTAGGTCAGGTAATGCTCTCGCTGAGCTTTTATGATGTGGTTGGGCCGGATTGTGTGGATGAGGGGGTCAGTGTCCTGAGGCTGGTTAGTGTTAGTGGTGTTCGTCTGTGTGTGGAGCCTCAGGACCAGCTGGATGAGCGGGCTCTTCTCAGGGTTCATCTCATGGGTCTTAAGGGCTTTATAATGATAAGAGTTGGGGTCACTCATTTTTAGATGTTTCCAAAATTTGATGGCTCGTTTCTCCACATGCATTAGGAGAGGGTATTGGCCTAATTCTGCCCTGCATGCGTTGTTCGGCGTGTTCCTCTGTACTCTTAGGATACTCTTACAGAACTCGGCATGCAGGGTTTCTATCGGATTTTTGTCCCATTTGTCGAATTGGTGATTTAGGAGAGGACCCCAAACTTCACTGCCATATAGTGCAATTGGTTCTATGACTGATTGGAATATTTTGAGCCAGATTCTGATTGGTATTTCAATTTGGATAGATTTTTTGATGGCATAGAAGGCCCTTCTTGCTTTCTCTTTCAGTTCATTCACGGCCAAATTTAGGTTTCCATTTGCACTTATCTTCAGCCCGAGGTATGTGTAGCTTGTGACATGATCAAGTTTGGTCATACCAAGGGTGAAGTTGTGTCCCTTTCCCTGACATCTGGGTCTTTTCTGAAATGTTATTATTTTAGTTTTGGTTGGGTTGACGGTCAGGGCCCAGGTCTGACAGAACTGATGCAGGGTGTCCAGGTTCTGCTGTAGACCCTCTTCTGTTGGAGACAGCAGGACCAGATCATCCGCATACAGCAGGAGCTTTATAGAGGAGTCGTGAAGTGTGAGGCCAGGAGCTGCTGATTCTTCTAGGAGTTTCGCCAATTCATTAATGTAGATGTTGAAGAGGGTCGGTGATAGTGGGCAGCCCTGTCTCACACCCCGCCCTTGAGTGAAGAACTCAGTTCGTTTATGGCCAATTTTAATTGCACATTGATTGTTTGAGTACATTGTTTTTATAATGCTGTATGTTTTGCCCCCAATACCTGATTCTAGAAGTTTAGAAAGAAGGCCTTCATGCCAAATCGAATCAAAGGCCTTCTGGAAATCTACAAAGCAAGCGAAAATTTTGGTTTTGTTTTGGTTGATGTATTTATCAATTAGGGTATGCAGGGTGAAGATATGATCTGATGTTCTAAAATTTGGTAGGAATCCGATCTGGCTTTTGCTCAGGACACTGTGCTCTGAGAGGAAGTGGACGAGTCTCGTGTTGATGATGCTGCAGAACATCTTCCCCAGATTGCTGCTCACACAGATGCCTCTGTAATTGTTGGGGTCTGATGTGTCTCCACTCTTGAATATGGGCGTGATGAGTCCTCTATTCCAGGTGTCAGGGAAATGGCCAACACTCAGAACCAAGTTGAACAGTTTCATGATGGCCAATTTGAATTTGGGGTTTATATTTTTCAGCATCTCGTTAAGGATGCCGTCTGGTCCTCTTGCCTTTTTTGTTGGCAGAGCCTGTATTTTATCCATCAGCTCTTCTTCTGTGATTGGGTAGTCTAGTGGATTTTGGTGTTTGCCAATTATGTTTTCTATATGGTTTAATTTTTCATATATTTGTGTTTGTTTTATATTCATGTCTAATTTGCTATAAAGTTGTTCAAAGTGATTTTTCCAGGTGTCTCCGTCTTGAATTGTAATTTGTTCATGTTTCTTATTGTTTAGGAGGTTCCAGTTGTCCCAGAAACTGTTTGATTGGACAGAATCTTCAATAGTTTTGAGCTGATTTTGGATGTACTGTTCTTTCTTCTTTCTGAGTGTATTTTTATATGTTTTAAGCTCCTCACAATAATGAAGACGTAAATCTGAATCGTCTGGTTGTCTGTGTTTTTGGTTTGCAAGCTGTCTTAAATTTTTCTTTATTCTTTTACAATCCGAATCAAACCATTTTTCATTCTTTTGTTTTTGCTTATGGTTTTTCTTAGTGGTTTTAAGGTTAGATATTGTTGCCAGATAATCAAATATGTAATTTATGTTTTCTACAGCCAGATTTACGCCATCTTCATTATGAGGATAATCATAATCTATGAAGTTATCCATTAATAAGCACACTTGGGGGTGGTCGAGTGCGGTCAGGTATTGTTCAGTGCTGTTTTGAACCCATCTGTAGATGTTTTGGAAGTTGTACAGCTTACTGGGTTGTGGGTGTATGTTAGTATTTTCTTCCCTTTTTATATACAGAGTAATTTGGCTGTGATCTGATAGGGGTGTTAGTGGTTTGACCGTGAATGCTCTGAAAGAGAATATATCTAAGTCTGTGATCATGTAGTCAACTGTTGAGCAACCATGAGATGAGCTGTATGTGTATCTCCCTAGAGAGTCCCCTCTCGCCCTGCCGTTGACGAGGTACAGACCGAGGCTTCGACAGAGCTCAAGTAGAAGCCTGCCGGTTTTATTCACCTGAGCATCAGAGTTAGTCCTTGAAAAGTTAACACTGTTTTGCTGAAAGCTCTGTCCAAATATATAATTATTCCCATTGTCTGTGGTGTAGTCGGGTAGGGATCCGGTTCTGGCGTTGAGATCCCCACACATCAGCACACTTCCCTGGGCCTGGAAGTGGTTGATTTGGCTGTG
>NC_139981.1:952500-1005000 GCF_963993115.1 Abramis brama | reverse complement strand
GTGTGTGTGTGTGTGTGTGTGTGTGTGTGTGTGTCTCTGTGACCTGCGGGTCTTACACGCTACTATGTTTTCACTGGTGGGGAGTAATGTGTGAATCTCATGAAGGAAAGGTCTGGATCACATTTTGCACCAAACCCAAAAATAGTCATGTGAGATTTTGCATATAAATACCGTATATATATTAATGTACAGTAATGAGGCAAAATATTTGGGGCAAAATGTGCAGAAGTGTCACCATGCAAAATAGCTAATTATTTGTTTGTTTGTTTTTTTAAGAATTTAGATCAAAAGATTCAGCCAGATGTTTCCAGACTTTGCATGCCAGTGTAATGAATTATCTGACACTTAAAAATCATCATAAAAATTACAAATTGCCATTTCTAGACATCTAGAATCATTATTAAATTAGTACAAAAATACTACTGTGATCTTACCTTACAATTGTTTTTCACAAATGTCAATTCTTATTTTCCCAATATCTCATAGGGCGGAAAAAAGAGTAGAAAAGTGCTTTAAAAAAATTGTTGTGTTTTTGACATTTTTATTTGTTTTTGTTTTTTAAAAATATGTTTATGTAGTATTTATCCATTTTTATTTGAGTTGTAGTTTACTAAGTTAAACTAAATGAAAATAACAAAAGTAACGAAAAGGTTTATTATGGTTTTAGTTATAGTTTTAGTTAATAACTATAATGACCCTAATAAAAGCTGGATATATATATACTGTATATATACAGACAGATGTAATCAAAATTATTAATATAACTTTTTGGACAATATTTTTTACTTTGTCACATTTGACTACATGTTAGAAATATGTCTCTCAACAAACCTAGCCAGTTTAAATATATTTCATGTGTTCTAGCTCACCTGGTGCAGCTAATGAAGCCCTTGATTAGTGAGGCGACCCGTGTTCTGCAGATCTGTGCTGTTGTGAGGGATTCTGAATCATTTTGAGACTGCAGAAGTCATTAAAAGTTGCATTTTCAGTTGAATTTGGGGAAACCACTTGAAACATTTCTTGTGTTGAGCTATTTCAATTACTTTAGTTTGATTTGTTCATTGCAAACTGCTGAAAGTCGGTAAATTTTGCCTATAAACCTGATTTGCAATGGGTGTTGAATAATTTTGGCAATATGTATTTGACAGACGCTTTTATCAGAGCTATTATTTATTTTATTTATTCAAAACGACTTACATTGCCTTCAAGGAAAACATTTTTTTAAAAATTCATCAGTTCTTGCTTTCCCTGGGAATCGAACTTATCTTATTTTTTTTCTGTACAGTAATGAGAATTTTGTAGAAGATGAGCTTAATTTTTTTTTTTTATGTCACCCTGCAAAATATCTTAATGGTTATAATAGAAGGGTTCGTAAAATTGAAATCCTGGAAAACCCTTGAAAACAGCCATATTTACGAAGAGGTACTTGAAAAGTGCTTGACTTATTTAAATACAGTATATATTAAATAAAAAAAAACTGTTATTTAAAAACTATTTCTTTGTACAGTCTCTGTACGAACCCTGTTAATTTTCTCCATGAAAAAAATATATTTTAAAATGTTTCCCTGTTGATTTTGGGGGTGAAATATGCTTGACGGAGTGTGTGTTCCTCAGTCTCCTGGCGCTCAGTGGCAGAAGGTGGACGTTCTGCTGGAGCTCGGCGAGTGGCTTTACGTCACACACTTTCCTGCGGCTGACGTGCGTCTTCAGATCGAGTGGGCCGCAGACGTGCTGATGTTCCCAGACGGTCAGTCTTCATCACGTGTCATTATCTTCTGTTCTGTACACATCGATCACATGACCAACATTGCCTTTGTCACCTTTGGCTTGCTTAGTTGTGGACATTTAATTTAATATTCAACAATATTACTGATCTCCTGCATTGACATCATTATATAAGAACTGAACTGAGCTGGACGATGACATTACGGTTTTCTCCAGAGCGGCTATATATATATATATAAATTAACTAAATTAATAACTTTTTTATTTTATTTATTTTTTTACACCAAAAATTAACCATCACTGAGCTTACTTAAGCTGGACTGTGATGCTATTTTCTTCTGGAAACAAACTTTGTTGCATTAGTTATCTCTGTAAAGCTGCTTTGTGTTGTTAAAAGCGCTATGTAAATAAAGCTTGACCCCTGTGCCGTCAGAGGAGAGCGTGGCGTCCGGCGTGCGTGTGTGTGAGGTGCGGGCGGTCGGGCGTCTGGAGCGTCTGATGCGAACACACACATTGCTGGCTGTGGTCGAGGAGCGGTCGTCACACACACACCTGCAGCATCTGCTCACCGCGCTCAGCTTCACGCTCAACATCTGGAAGGTCAGCGCTTCACTTCCATCACACACTCCTTGTCCACACTAATACGCTTGAGTTTGAAACGCATCTTTTCTCTCCGCTTTTGTCTTCCGTCGACACTGAGACGCGTTTTTATTAATGAAAACGAGCTTTTTGAAAACGCTCTCCAAAGTGGATATATTTGAAAACGGTGTTTTCTCGGTGTAGTGTGGACTGTCAAAACTGAGGTTTTTAAAAACGATGACGTAAGTTTAGTCATGTGACGCATATTGAACCCATAGATTTATGTTTATAGCTGTATTGTGCCTGTTATATTCACTTTCACACTGTTGCTAAAATATCCAAACTATATGCAGTCCAAACTACAACGCGAAACCGACATTTTCAAATTTATCCAGTTTGCAGAGCGTTTTCATTAATAAAAACGCCGTCTCAGTGTGAACGGAAGGCCAAAACGGAGAGAAAAAGATGCGTTTGCAAACGAAAAAGGCCTCAGAGCGGGACGATAGGATTGTGTCCTCAAGTGTGTGTCCTTGTTGAATGCAGGTGTCCATGGAAACCGCACAGGAAGTGATGAATCAGTCAGCTGTGAGACCAAACGACAAGAAGTCTAAACTGGTGAGAGTAATAAGAACTAGATATCCAAAAAACATTTTGCTAACATTCCACGTCAGTTATGAAAAAAATATTTCTTTATTTCTTTTTTAAGATCAGGGAGATCGAGGCCTGATTAAGAGTTTGAGGGAGTTTTGATAACTTAAATGATTCATTGTACATGCCTATTATAAGAAGAATAAAAGTATGCTGTTTCTCTATTATACACGTTTAATTTTTCTCCAGCCATCTCCTGTTGAGGACAAACCCCGAGGTAAAGCTGTAGAAGTGCCTCTTCCCATCAGCCCTGAGGAATGGGCTCAGTTTGAGTGTCCCGAGGAGCTTCGACAGGCCTTTGGTTCTGACGACGGCCCTTACAGCATCAACGGCTCGGCCCTCAGCGCGCAGGTCAGCGCATCTCCACTATCTCACATCATAGGACAGATAATAAACTGATAATCCACCAGAGGGCGACGCCGTCTCACATCTCACACACAAGGACCCTATCATACACTCGGAGCAATGCAGCGCCAGGCGCGACACGATTCACAAAACTGTGTTTTGCTAGTTTCAGCCTGACGCAATTATCATTTTCACACCCTGCACCACGTTTATTAAATAGCAAATGCATTTGCACCCATACTGTGGCCCACGGGCTGCTGGTCTGAGAACGAGGTGTGTGTTCAGGCGCATTGTTGGCGCGTTGCTATTGCGCAGTATTTTTTTGTTATTTAAAGAGCGCATTAGTAATATGAGCCTATTGGCGGGTCCACATCACGCGTACACTCTGCTTATTACACACACACTCTGCTTATTACACACACACTCTGCTTATTACACACACACTCTGCTTATTACACACACTCTCTGCTTATAACACACACACACTCTGCTTATTACACACACACTCTGCTTATTACACACACACTCTGCTTATTACACACACACTCTGCTTATTACACACACACTCTGCTTATTACACACACACTCTGCTTATAACACACACACACTCTGCTTATTACACACACACTCTGCTTATTACACACACACTCTGCTTATTACACACACTCTCTGCTTATAACACACACACACTCTGCTTATTACACACACACTCAGCTTATTACACACACACTCTGCTTATTACACACACACTCTGCTTATAACACACACTCTCTGCTTATAACACACACACACTCTGCTTATTACACACACACTCTGCTTATTACACACACACTCTGCTTATTGCTTATTACACACACTCTGCTTATTACACACACAGGTTATTACACACTCTGCTTATTACACACACACACTGCTTATTACACACACACTCTGCTTATTACACACACACTCTGCTTATTACACACACACTCTGCTTATAACACACACACTCTGCTTATTACACACACACTCTGCTTATAACACACACACACTCTGCTTATTACACACACACTCTGCTTATTACACACACAGGTTATTACACACTCTGCTTATTACACACACACTCTGCTTATTACACACACACTCTGCTTATAACACACACACTCTGCTTATTACACACACACTCTGCTTATTACACACACACTCTGCTTATAACACACACACTCTGCTTATTACACACACACTCTGCTTATAACACACACACTCTGCTTATAACACACACACTCTGCTTATTACACACACAGGGACGCACAGCAGTACACAAACATGCCAAACGTAACCTCACACACACACACACACAGCTTTAACCTCACGCTCGAGCAGATCCGTTCTGGATCTGGAGACTCGTTTGGTCTTTCCACTATCAATTTCCGTCATGTAAATAGCGAATCCGCCATGGCACGAGCGCAACTGGCATTCAAAGGGAATGGGAGAAGAGACTCTGATTGGTTTAACGCACGTTACGCCCAAAACACACCCATTACTCATTAAGAGAATAGAGACGACACTTTTAGACCAGCGCCGGGAGAGCCGACCATTTTTCCCGTCGTTAAACTAGCAAAAGTGGATTCAGAGACGCCCTAAAGTGAACTTGCGCCGTGCGCTTTAGACCATACACTTAGATCGTTAAAATAGGGCCCCATGTGCGATAGAGCGGGAACGTTTCTGATCGATCACACACGTATGAGGAGGAAGTGGAAGTATTGATCTTTAGAGTGGTATCTGTCACTTTAAGCATCTTCCTCATTGATCTGGACGAGAATTATCTCACTGAACAAAAACACCACAAGAGAATCTATTAGAAAACTGTCATGGGTTTATATGTAAAGTTATAATCACCATCCATCGGGTCGTCTTCATTGGCCAGCCCTACTATTTGAAAAGATCCGTAAGATTCATTGCATTGCAGTGTTTCCCCTACCATTATATAAGGGGGGCGCCCCGCCCTCCTAACGGCTCCCCCCGCCCCCCTTGAAGGTCAAGTAAATTTGATTTGATTTTCTTTATAGCGCCAGATTAATTTTTTTTTTTTTATTACAAAAACTAAATAGCCCTTAAGTAATATGTTATTTATCTTATTTCCACGATGGCATGTCTTTTCTGTCTGTGTTTGCGCGTTTACGATTATCCAAATGAGTGCGCAAGCGCGCACACTCACACACAAACAAACACTTGCGTCAAATACAGAGCACTAGCGGACAGAGAGCGCGCGGCGGGAAATATGTCGCTGAACTGAAGATGGCAACACTCACTCTACTGCGAGTAGCAGCCGGAGTAGCTCTCCTAACGCCCGTTTCACAAATATTTCGTTTGCAGTGTGTATGCGGTGAGTATTGTTTTCCGTACCCATGTTTACAGAGCTTTCACACTGCACGCGGATGCAGTCCGTCGATGATCGATCCGTTCCAGTTGCGGTGCGTGTACAGCAGTGCAGCGATCATTTCCGCACCGAGTCTATTTTTGCCGTTTATATACTGTCTATGATTTTTGCTGTTCTGCAAACGCTGAATTAAAGTGACAGCGCATGTTTCGTGGTCAAAATGAACACAGATTGACCTGAAAATGTAGTCATTTCACCATAAGTGCGATTAATTAAATAAAATGTATGTATTTATACCATAAATGTATTTAATTAAATGCTACTTTTTTCTTTTTAAGACCGGGGTAAAGCAAGGAAAACTACAATTTACCTCAACAAGGCGACATAATGACATTCGTGGAGGTGGAAAAACAAGTTCTTTGTGACATGCAAGATTTATTGTATTAAAATTGAAATGCAAAAGATTTTAATATAAATACATGGTTAAATATTTTACCACTTGCTTGAGCAACTTAATATATAATTATATAGAAGTAATGCATTGAATAATACATTGTTTAAAGTGTGTTTAAACGTGAACGCGCGTTCACAGCAGTGCTGCGCCTGACAGGATTATTCTCTCCAATGCATCATAGAAATAAAAACTTCTCCCATTTAAAATTTGTTTGTCATATAAATGTATTAACTAACATTAACGAACAATGAATGAGCAATATATTTGTTAGTATTTATAAATCTTTTTTTAGTTGTTAGTTAAAAAATAAAACTATTTAAGCTCTGGTCCATTAATATTAACAAATACTTATATAAATTTAACAAACGTTATTTGCAAAAGTCAATTTTAAAAAGATTTAAATATGTTTATTTTATTTTTTTAAAGAGATATCTTATGTCAACATTTTTTTAAAAAAATTTGTGTTTTATGTTAACTTTTACAAAGCATTACCCTCCCAGACAACCAATTAATGTGATAGATAGATAGATAGATAGATAGATAGATAGATAGATAGATAGAGTCTGTGTCAATTTTCCCCAACCAACCAACCAACCAACCACCCCCCCCCCCCCCCCCCCCCCAAACCTGTAAACCTAGGGGAAACACTGCATTGTGATGTTATTTTGTTATTTTTTAAAAAGAAATTTCCTCTGCTCTCCAATGCTGCATTTATTTGATCAGAAAATACATTAAAAATAGTGAAATATTATTATAATGTAAATCATCTGTTTTCTATGTGAATATATTGTAAAGTGTAATTTATTCCTGTGATCAAAGCTGAATTTTCAGCATCATTACTCCAGTCTTCACACTGCAAAAAATGCTTTTCTTACTTAGTATTTGTTTCCAGTCCAAATATAAAAAAAATTATTAACTTAAATGCCATAAGATATTATGTCTTGATTTCTGGGGAAATAAATAAAAATTTAGATAAATTTTGCTTTTTTTAAGCAACAACTCACTTAATTTGGATTAATTCCCCCGGAAAAAAATACATAATATCTTATGCCATTTTACTCATGTAGTAAATGCTTCTTGATTTAAGAATCTTTAGATATTTGGACTGGAAACAAGACAGAAATACTGAGTAAGAAAAGCATTTTTGCAGTGTCACATGATCCTTCAGAAATCATTCTAAGATGCTGATTTGCTGCTCAAGAAACATTTATGATTATTATCAGTGTTGAAAACAGTTCATATGTGAACTAGATTTGCATGTGTACATCATGGTAGTGTTTAATCGTGTCGTTTCAGAGCCGAACTCTGTTTTATTTGGATCTGTTGGTGAGAGAGCTGGAATCAGTCTCGTTGACCCCGTTGACCTTTGCCCCTCTCCACTTGGCAGAGGTCATCGCTCATGACCTGATGAAGAGCAGGAGTCAGTCTGACCTCTACCGACTCAGGTATCGCCCTGAACACAGTCACATGACATTAGATTCACAGCAGGATATGACATCACTTCATCTCATCTCTCAGGATCATCAGGAACTGTCGGGATGTGGGATTCGAGTCTCCGTACGGCGAACAGCTCCTCAGCTTCACACGCGTTCCTGAGGACGAACAGATGTGGTGTGATTCTTCAGTCTCTAATCCGGTCTGGTGATTATCAGCTGCTTCGTGGTGTCTAACGCAACTTTACTTGATTTCAGGAGCCAGAGGGCCGTCGTGCCTCAGAGAGACGTCGTGCCGGACCGGGTCAGTTTCTCACAGCACAGCTTGAGAGTCTTCTGATGTGACTCTTTATTGAGATGGAACAAACTATGGCAGCATATTACAGCAATAAATTAAAGCAGTTAGATCTCTTTTACATAATATTAATAATACAAATAATAATAAAGAAAAGAAAAACAACAAAACACACCAAAAAAAGAAGAAAAAAGGACAAAAACAGGTCAATTCAGTTAGCTATACATTAAGAATTGAGTTGGAAATAGTCATGCATACAAGAGAAGCAGATCGTGATATAAAAAGGGGAAAATTAGGAAAAACAGTAAATGATTGCAATGCAAAAATGCTTTTCTTATGATTTCATAAGATTTTATGTCTTGTTTTCCAGGGGAATTAATCCAGATTATAAATAAAATAAAACCAGATTATTTTTCTCACCTTATTGGCAGATAATTTTGCTTTTTTTGGAGCAAAAACTCACTTAATTTGTATTTATTTCCCCAGAAAACAAGACATAATATCTTATGGCATTTTACTACTTTAGTAAATGCATCTTGATTTAAGATTTTTTTGATATTTGGACTGAAAACAAGACAAAAATAAAAAGTAAGAAAAGCATTTTTTGCGGTGTAAATGATTAATGGTTTAGTAGCAAGACAATGTGAGTGAAAATCAGTTGGGAATCAAGCTATTTTGTGATGTTTTCTGATGTGTTTAATGTCACACTAACACACTGAACCCTGTCAGACGCTGTTCGCTGAAGAGGATCCGAGTAGAAGGACAGTAACCGGACACTGGCTGGCGAAGGCCGATGTGTGTATCAGTATGAACCTGTTTGAGCCGGCTAAAGTCCTGCTGAATCACACACACCTGACAGCCGAGGTGAGCGTGGACAAACACACATGAAGGAATTCCTCTTGAAATTTAGCAATGACTGAAAGTGTTGAATGATTGTTGTATGAGAAGTCTCATGTTTTGTTAGTAAACTACAAAAGTGTCTGTTAGGAAATAAAGTAAGACATTTAATTATTAAAACATCTGCCAATAATCAGTGTGAGCTCAGATTTAAACAGATTTTTGGATGGAAAAAATAAGACCTTTTGTGTAATGATAGGCAAGTTATTCCTGGAGAAATCATAGGTTTGTATTTCTGATTTAAGACCAGTTAATTAACTAAATAACACATATTGCACTAGATTTAATATAAAATCATTATTTAAATTAAGTGAACTACCGTTCAAAAGTCACCAAAGCTGCATTTATTTGATCAAAAATACAGTAAAAACAGTGAAATATTATTGTAATGTAAATCATCAGTTTTCTATGTGAATATATAGTAAAGTGTAATTTATTCCTGTGATCAAAGCTGAATTTTCAGCATCATTACTCCAGTCTTCAGTGTCACATGATCCTTCAGAAATCATTAATATGATGATTTGATGATCAAGATACATTTATGATTATTATCAGTGTTCATATTTTTGTGGAAACTGTGATACATTTTATTTCTCAGGATTCTTTGATGAATAGAACGTTCAAAAGAACAGCATTTATTTAAAACAGAATCTTTTGTAACATTATAAATGTCTTTACTGTCACTTTTGATCAATTTAATGCGTCCTTGTCATTATTATTTTTTTCATACTGACTGCACATGTTTGAATGGGTGTGTTTGAAGTCATTAAATGCATTTTAGCATAGAAAGTATTTTTAAAGTGTCATTTTCATGGTCCCTACTATCAGTCAATCACCAATATAATTGATCTTACGAGAAAAGAAAATGAATGCCTCTCAAATGTATTTTGTTGTAAAGATATTAATTGTAGATATTTTTCCTGCAGTGTGTAATTCACAGTGTAATTTCAGTCAATCATCCGCTACCTTAACGAGTCCCAGACATGCGCTGCTTCACACACTGCAAACATGCTTTTCTTACTCAGTATTTCTGTCTTGTTTCCAGTCCAAATATCAAACATTCTTAAATCAAGAAGCATTTACTAGATGAGGAAAATACCATAAGGTAGTATGTCTTGTTTTCCGGGGGAATTAATCAAAATTAAGTTTAATACTTAATTAATAATCTTAATTCAAACATTTTTCTTACCCGATTGGCAGATCATTTTGCTTGTTTTAAGCAAAAACTCACCTATTTTTTATTAATTCCCCCAGAAAACAAGACATAATATCTTATGGCATTTTACTCATCTAGTAAATGCTTCTTGATTTAAGAATCTTTAGATATTTGGACTGGAAACAAGACAAAAATACTGAGTAAGAAAAGCATGTTTGCAGTGTTTTCTGTAAAGCTCTTCTTTAAAGATCTTGACGAGGTCTTTGGGGAACTTGGAGGAACTTTAAATGATGCACACCTCATTATTTCTATACGTGTGCTTCAGAAACTTGGTGATCAGACGTCATTGGCCGAGAGTTTACACCTGCTGGCTGTTCTGGCCAATCAGGAGCAGAGATACAGCGAGGCCGTGGTCCTGTGTGAGCGAGCGCAGGAGATCGGAGGAGACGAGGAGTTCTTCTACCGGCTCGTTCAGACGCTGATGAACGCTGTGGTGGGACGAGGAGGACAGGACACGCATCATCAGGTGCACAATGATTGACAGCCAATCAGCCAATTAAATTTAACAGCCAATGATCATGTGTGAAAACACATACATATACTGATCACTTACTAATCAAAACTCAGTGTTTTGAGAAAGAAAGAAATAATTTTTAACCCCCTTGAATTTTTGTTTATAGTGTATGTATATATTTATATATATGTATGTATGTATATATATTTATGCATTATATATACATATACATATATACACACACATACAGTTTCTAAAAGCTATAACAGTAATTGACACCAAACTGATGTCTGCATCAAACTCTTATGAACTCTAATGAACTCTTATGAACTCTAATGAACTCTAATGAACTCTTATGAACTCTTATGAACTCTAATGAACTCTAATGAACTCTTATGAACTCTTATGAACTCTAATGAACTCTAATGAACTCTTATGAACTCTTATGAACTCTAATGAACTCTTATGAACTCTAATGAACTCTTATGAACTCTAATGAACTCTTATGAACTCTAATGAACTCTAATGAACTCTTATGTTTCCATATTATAATATATTACAGCTGCTTTAGTTCTTAGGCTCAATACGTCAAATTAAATGAAAAGTGCATTTGTTGAAAATTTCTATACTATGCATTTCTAGGAGAGTAATGTTGTGAATCGTGCTGTGTGTTGTGCAGGTGTGTGAGATCACAGAACAGGCGTGCGGAACCATCAGAGCGGTTCTAGAGCAGAGACAGAACCGAGCCTCGGCCCTTCGCTTCCTCATCGCGTCGCTGGAGACCAGGTGCACTCACTCACATGATGATCAGCATCTGATGATCTGAGCTGAGTTACAGCGACACTCATTCCTGTGTGTGTGTGTGTGTGTGTGTGTGTGAAGAGGGGCTGTTTTACGCCGGCGTTTGCTTCGTCCTGCGTCTCCGCTGTTCTGTCTGAGTGATGCGGACCTGCAGATGTTGACCTCAGTGTGTGACACACTCACACACACTTCCTCTGAACTCCTGCAGCTGAGATACAGGACACACTCCGCTGAGGCCATGCTAGAACACGCCGACACGCTGAGGTGCAACACGTGAACACGCACGCACACACACACACACAGACAGACACACACACACACACACACACACACAGACAGACACACACACACACACTCACACGCACACACACACTCACACTCACACACACACACACACACACACACACACACACACACACACACACTCACACACACTCTAACACACATGCACACACGCACACACACACTCACACACACACAGGCACACACACACTCTAACACACATGCACATGCACACAGGCGCACGCACACTCACACACACACACACACACACACACACACACTCACACACACAGACACACACACAGACACACACAGACACACTCTCACACACACTCACACACACAGGCACACACACAGGCGCACACACATTCACACGCACACACACACACGCGCACACACACACTCACACACACTCACACACACTCTAACACACATGCACGCGCACATACACACTCACTCACTCAAGTTTGGGGTCAAAATTTAATATTTTACGTTTATTAAAGTGACAGTAAAAATGTATTATGTTACAAAATATTTTTATTTTACATTGTAATAATTTTTCAAAATAATAAAATAAAAAAAAATTATCAAATAAATGTGGCCTTGGTGAGCAAAAGACACATTAAAAATCTTACCAACCCCAAACTTTTGAACAGTAGTGTATGTAATGTTTTTTTGGGTGAGATTTGACTTGGAAATATTCATGACCTTTTCATATATTCATAAACATCACCTTTGATCTTTCTCTACTTCAGTAATCCTGCTTTGTGACAAATGCATTTTTAAACCAACAAAAACTTTGTGTTCTCTCATTTAATTCCAGGTCTCAATTAATCAAAGGTCATGTGACCAGAATTAAATGCACGTTGTTGTTTGTTTGTAGATTTGAATCGGATGTTGTATTTTGTGTTTTCATCCAGAATGCTGGCTGTTGATGCGTCGAGTGAAGAGGAGAAACAGCGCCACCTTCTGCACGCCTTCGCCATTATGAAGAAAGCCGTGTTTCTTCAGGAGGAAGTCGTCGCTGAAGCCCTGAACGTTCTTCCTCCTCACGAGGTACGAGATGTTTGATGATCATCAGAAGCACGTTGCATTAATCACATTTGTTTGTCGATAACCCGTTTCTTTCGAGGGGAACAAACGTGATTAGCACACGGGGAAATGTGATTGGGTTCTGCGTTCGTTAAGCTCTCTGGAACAGCTCACCGGCTCATCTAATTCATTTTGCCTCACGCTGCATTATGGATTTTCATTTTCTCAAACGGATTATCTTATTACAAAGCTCTCTAGGTGCTCGTACTTATGAAAAGAGGGCGATGAACACATTGACCAAATGAGGAAATCTGAATTGCTAAAGTAATTAGACTCTTGTGCCTTTTGATTTAAAGGAATTGTTCAAAATCCTGCTGTCATTTATTCACTTTTAAACAGGAGATATTTTGAAGAATCTCCAAGCTGCTCTTGGTCCATATGAGGAAAGCCAAAATAAAAGTTTGGTTTAACTTGAAGAAATTGTGACCGAAATATAGCACTATTGTATTGTAGAATTTACCTCTCAAAGTTATAATATTAATAATAATAAAATCATTTAACTTTAAGGAATAATCACACAGTATTTTAACAGTAAACCTCAGTATTTTGTTTGCAAATAAACTTATTACATTTTAAAAGATTAAATAAATTGTCATTGTTTTATGTCTTTATTTTATTACTTCATTTTTGATAATAAATTTTTATTAAATTATAAATCAAGAAAAATTAAAACACAGCAAAATTTCTGTAAAAATAAAACATTTCATAGGGCCGTGTTATTGTAAAATGATAATAATAAATTATTAAGTTGTTAAAGTTTTATGAATTCAATTGATTAGAGATGCATTAAAATGATTATCAGAACAACTAAAAGGAAAATCACAGAATTTTGGAAAAATAAAATGGAATTTTGGAAAAAATAACATGTTAAACTTGTTTAACTTCAAGTAAATTGTTGTTACATTGTATACGTTTGATGATTTCTATTATTTATTGATCAATTGATTACTTGGATTTAATGTAACAATGAATTGGAGTCCAGAAAAAAAAAGGAATCTAGAAAATTTAAAATGAAAAAAAAAAAAAAATCAAAGGAATTTTGGGGAAAATAAAGCATATTTTCATAGGGCCCTGAAACACATTAAAGCAGATTTCATCTAGATTTCCTTTTGTTTTCCACAGAAGAACGAACATCAGGTTCGACGACACGAGGGCGAGTAATGATGACAGAATTACTGTTTTGTCCCTTTAAATCACAAATGCAAACTGAACCGCTGCTTGTTTGCAGGCATGCATTCTGGATCCGTCTGTGGGATCATGCATAAATCAGAACACATGTTGTTTGCACCTGATTTAACACCTGCGCTGGCTTTAACACCAGCGTCTGATGGAGGTTTATTCCTCCGTTAGATTGAGTCTCTCCTACAGCAGATGGTGCTGCCGCCCCGAACACGTCAATCCAGCACACACGTCTCTGTTCACTCACATATATTACACTGAGAACGGCTGGCTTTCCCATAAAGAGCCCTTCGAGAGATATGTCTCAGTGATGCATGAGACAAAACCTGCCATCGGTTTTGAGAATAGGAAATAACCTCCGTTTTGATGATCACTAGAATAAAACAAACCATTGCACTTTATTTTTATCACTGTAAAAAAACTCTGAAAAAAACATCTGGAAGATCTCAAGTAAACAGTCAATAATAAAACAAGACCAAATTAAAAAAATTAAGCACAAATTAATACAAGAGAACAAAGATACAAATTAAATAAAGTACTTTACAGTGCTTGTGAAAACTGTAGCCTATTACTGAGACCTATTAAAGCTACAGACGTTATTCAGTGAATCATTCTCACTTTTTCTTTTGTTCTTTAGTTGTTTGATTAACTTTATTAACATAAGAAACAGGAGGTAAATGATTCACTTTAAAACTGAATGCACTGACCCGCGACACATCTGAGATTTTCTTAAATTCTCCCTGTAGTCAATCATTTTATCCCTTAAAACTCATCTTTGATCACCAAAATGACATATTTAAGCATTTTTCATGTCTTAAAATATCTTGAATGTAACTCGACACCCTTGCCTCATTTAGTATGCGTGGTTCTATGAATATGCAAATGAGCTCCGCCTCCACTCACTCACTCAGCTCAGAGATCCACTGGTTGACGATCACACGTTGATCTGATTGGTTACAAGGTAGTTTGTGACGTCAGAAACACCAGCGATTTCAAAGCGTGTTTTTGAGACTGTCTTTGGTTCACTGCAGTTTTAAGGAGAAAATACTCAGCAATGGAGTCGACTTATGAATTTACACATGGTTTGTCTTAAAGCACATTACAAACACCACATAGACACACAAACAACATTAAAAGCTGGACTTTCACCACAGGGGGACTTTAAGATTGAAGAAGTGAATGAACAAAAGAAGTGTTTTTGGTCACGTAACTCATTTGTGAACCGGTCGTTCCTGTAAGACCGGGTCACTTCCTGTTTTCATCCTCCATTTCCTCAGTCTCTGACCCTGATGAATAATTCATAACCCGTTCAGCGTTCGCTCTTCTAACCCAGATTTACAGCGGGATTGCTCTAGCAAAAGTGTTTGTGGGAAACAAATCAGACGCACTTTTACTGAGTTTGGTTTCCATGCTTCTGCACGTTCACAGATTAATTATTCAAACAAATCTATCTATAAATTACAGGAACATCTGTCTGTATGTCTGTCTGTGTCTGTCTGTGTGTCTGTCTGTGTCTGTCTGTGTGTGTGTCTGTCTGTGTCTGTCTGTGTGTCTGTCTGTGTGTGTGTCTGTCTGTGTGTCTGTCTGTGTGTCTGTCTGTGTGTCTGTCTGTGTGTGTGTCTGTGTCTGTCTGTGTGTCTGTCTGTGTGTCTGTCTGTGTGTCTGTCTGTGTCTGTCTGTGTCTGTCTGTGTGTGTGTCTGTCTGTGTGTCTGTCTGTGTGTCTGTCTGTGTGTGTGTCTGTGTCTGTCTGTGTGTCTGTCTGTGTGTCTGTCTGTGTGTCTGTCTGTGTCTGTCTGTGTGTCTGTCTGTGTCTGTCTGTGTGTCTGTCTGTGTCTGTCTGTGTCTGTCTGTGTGTGTGTCTGTCTGTGTGTCTGTCTGTGTGTGTGTCTGTGTGTCTGTCTGTGTCTGTCTGTGTCTGTCTGTGTGTCTGTCTGTGTCTGTCTGTGTCTGTCTGTGTGTGTGTCTGTCTGTGTGTCTGTCTGTGTGTGTGTCTGTGTCTGTCTGTGTGTGTGTCTGTGTCTGTCTGTGTGTGTGTCTGTCTGTGTCTGTCTGTGTGTCTGTCTGTGTCTGTCTGTGTGTGTGTGTGTCTGTCTGTGTGTCTGTCTGTGTGTGTGTCTGTGTCTGTCTGTGTGTCTGTCTGTGTGTCTGTCTGTGTCTGTCTGTGTGTGTGTCTGTCTGTGTCTGTCTGTGTGTCTGTCTGTGTCTGTCTGTGTGTGTGTGTGTCTGTCTGTGTGTCTGTCTGTGTGTGTGTCTGTGTCTGTCTGTGTGTCTGTCTGTGTGTCTGTCTGTGTCTGTCTGTGTGTCTGTCTGTGTGTCTGTCTGTGTGTCTGTCTGTGTGTGTGTCTGTGTCTGTCTGTGTGTCTGTCTGTGTGTCTGTCTGTGTCTGTCTGTGTGTCTGTCTGTGTGTCTGTCTGTGTCTGTCTGTGTCTGTCTGTGTGTCTGTCTGTGTCTGTCTGTGTGTGTGTCTGTGTGTCTGTCTGTGTCTGTCTGTGTGTCTGTCTGTGTCTGTCTGTGTGTCTGTCTGTGTGTCTGTCTGTGTCTGTCTGTGTGTGTGTGTGTGTGTGTGTCTGTCTGTGTCTGTCTGTGTGTGTGTCTGTCTGTGTCTGTCTGTCTGTGTGTCTGTGTGTGTCTGTCTGTGTGTCTGTCTGTGTGTGTGTCTGTCTGTGTGTCTGTCTGTGTCTGTCTGTGTGTGTGTGTGTCTGTCTGTGTGTCTGTCTGTGTGTGTGTCTGTGTCTGTCTGTGTGTCTGTCTGTGTGTCTGTCTGTGTCTGTCTGTGTGTCTGTCTGTGTGTCTGTCTGTGTGTCTGTCTGTGTGTGTGTCTGTGTCTGTCTGTGTGTCTGTCTGTGTGTCTGTCTGTGTCTGTCTGTGTGTCTGTCTGTGTCTGTCTGTGTCTGTCTGTGTGTCTGTCTGTGTGTGTGTCTGTGTGTCTGTCTGTGTCTGTCTGTGTGTCTGTCTGTGTCTGTCTGTGTGTCTGTCTGTGTGTCTGTCTGTGTCTGTCTGTGTGTGTGTGTGTGTGTGTCTGTCTGTGTCTGTCTGTGTGTGTGTCTGTCTGTGTCTGTCTGTCTGTGTGTCTGTCTGTGTCTGTCTGTGTGTCTGTCTGTGTGTCTGTCTGTGTGTCTGTCTGTGTGTCTGTCTGTGTGTCTGTCTGTGTGTCTGTCTGTGTCTGTCTGTGTGTGTGTCTGTTAACCGCATATCTCTCAAACCGTTAGTCCGATGACATAAAAAATTCAAATCCAGATTTGGATTTTCAAAGATTTATTATAAAAATGGATTATTTTTCCCCAAAAATGCAATAAATTCATGACACTTTTTTTTCAAAATGCTATCATATTGAAACTGTTGAAATCAGCCATCACTAAGAAATATCTCCTGAACTTTTCTGACGGCGATCAGCTCACAAAAACTGATTTTGCACGGGCACTTTGCACTGCTCCCTGAATCAACGCGCTTATTCATTTGTGGATGTAAACTGAATCTGTAAGTCAGCTGTGCTGTTTACTTCTGAATATATTTCATTCTGGTGCGCTTAAAGTTATCGCTACTGTGTAATAGTAGCCTATGCTATTCACCAACTAAACATATCCTATTCAATGCATTCACAGTCTCTTTCACGGGCATCATTTGTAGTAGCCTATTCACAAACTGTTTCCTCAAGCATAGCGTTTTCTCAGAGTTCACTGTGTGCTTTCTACCATGCACAAATAACAAATGTCACTGAACTTTTGCTGTGCAATTGTAACAATGAGCACTCAAACACACCAAACCAACAATTACTAAAAACACACTCAAAAACTGATTTTGCACGGGCATTTTGCACTAGTTATTTCAATTCAAGTCGTGTAATCGTGTTCTGTATTTGAATGATTCATCGAGTATGTAAATGTTTGCTTGTTTTTGTAATGTTCATCAAATTATAATAAGGCAATGATTAATCATGATTAATCGCATCCAAAATAAAAGTTTTTGTTTACATAATATATGTGTGTGTACTGTGTATAATTATTTAGTATATATAAATATACACACATGCATGTATATATTTAAGAAAAATGTGTTATTTATATATAAAATATTGATATTATGTATAATATAAATGATGTATAAATATATATACAGTATATACATGCAAATATGTACTATATATATATATATATATAATGTATGTCTGTATTTATATATACAAAATAATTATACACAGTACACACACATATGTAAACACAAACTTTTATTTTGGATGCGATTAATCGCGATTAATCATTGCCCAGCATTAAATAATAACTGTCACTCAAACAATAATGCTCATTAATGGTCAAATATGTATTCTTCACACACACCATCACATCAATTCTCATTCTCAGTTTCTCGTTGAAAGTAAATGTCTCATTATGCGAGTAAAAGAGCTGAACTGCATATTGACTTGAACAATCAACAGAATCCAGATGATAATCAGTGTTTGTTGTAGCCATTACATTCATATGGTTTCATATTTTTGTTCAAATTTTATGATATTATTTGTTTGTTTTGTTTTGTTTTAATCTGTTAATTAAGAAAGAAAACATCAAAAATGGGATACGTCATAAAGGGCGTGAATATGTCGGAGACAATTTTTGACCACTTCATAAGTTGCGTTTTGTATCATTTGTACCTTAATTTCAATCAGTGTTTTGTAAATCAATGATCTGGATTTAAATAAGAAGAAAACAAACAACGCTTGGTGGCATAAAGTGTGTAGCAAAACACGAGTCCACTACCATGCCTCCGCGGCCTGAGAGAAGGCCCACACAATGTTGGTTCAGTGTCCGAAATCCACACTGACGCAGATCAGAATGAAGTTGTGATGTTCTCATGTGTGTGTGTGTGTGTGTGTGTCTCCTGCAGTCCGGTTGGCGTAACCTCCCTGCGGTGCGTGTGTGTGTGTGTCTGAGACTGGCTCTGGCCGATCTCGCCCTGTTCATGCTGGACCTCCAGTGTGCCGAGGAGAACAGGAAGTCCATCAGCCGGGACAGGAAGTGCTCAGTGGAGAGAGCAGTGGAGGACTTCATCAGCGCTGATCTCACTGAACATGAGAGGGTGAGTGTGTGTGTGTGTGTGTGTGTGCGTGTGTGTGTGTGTGTGTGTGTGTGTGTGTGTGATTGTGTGTGTGTGTGTGAGAAACCCACCAATCATGAGAGGGTGAGTGTGTGTGTGTGTGTGTGTGTGTGTGTGTGTGTGTGTGTGGAGAGAGCAGTGGAGGACTTCATCAGCGCTGATCTCACTGAACATGAGAGGGTGAGTGTGTGTGTGTGTGTGTGTGTGTGTGTGTGTGTGTGAGAAACCCACCAATCATGAGAGGGTGAGTGTGTGTGGAGAGAGCAGTGGAGGACTTCATCAGCGCTGATCTCACTGAACATGAGAGGGTGAGTGTGTGTGTGTGTGTGTGTGTGTGTGTGTGTGTGTGTGTGTGTGTGTGCGTGTGTGTGTGTGTGTGTGTGTGTGTGTGTGTGTGTGTGATTGTGTGTGTGTGTGTGTGAGAAACCCACCAATCATGAGAGGGTGTGTGTGTGTGTGTGTGTGTGTGTGTGTGTGTGTGTGTGTGTGTGGAGAGAGCAGTGGAGGACTTCATCAGCGCTGATCTCACTGAACATGAGAGGGTGAGTGTGTGTGTGTGTGTGTGTGTGTGATTGTGTGTGTGTGTGTGTGTGTGTGAGAAACCCACCAATCATGAGAGGGTGAGTGTGTGTGGAGAGAGCAGTGGAGGACTTCATCAGCGCTGATCTCACTGAACATGAGAGGGTGAGTGTGTGTGTGTGTGTGTGTGTGTGTGTGTGTGTGTGTGTGTGCGCGTGTGTGTGTGTGTGTGTGTGTGTGTGTGTGTGATTGTGTGTGTGTGTGTGTGAGAAACCCACCAATCATGAGAGGGTGTGTGTGTGTGTGTGTGTGTGTGTGTGTGTGTGTGTGTGTGTGTGGAGAGAGCAGTGGAGGACTTCATCAGCGCTGATCTCACTGAACATGAGAGGGTGAGTGTGTGTGTGTGTGTGATTGTGTGTGTGTGTGTGTGTGTGAGAAACCCACCAATCATGAGAGGGTGAGTGCGTGTGTGTGTGTGTGTGTGTGTGTGTGTGGAGAGAGCAGAGGAGGACTTCATCAGTGCTGATCTCACTGAACATGAGAGGGTGTGTGTGTGAGAAACCCACCAATCATGAGAGGGTGAGTGTGTGTGTGTGTGTGTGTGTGTGTGGAGAGAGCAGTGGAGGACTTCATCAGTGCTGATCTCACTGAACATGAGAGGGTGTGTGTGTGTGTGTGTGTGTGTGTGTGTGTGTGATTGTGTGTGTGTGTGTGTGTGTGAGAAACCCACCAATCATGAGAGGGTGAGTGTGTGTGTGTGTGTGTGTGTGTGTGTGTGTGTGGAAAGAGCAGTGGAGGACTTCATCAGCGCTGATCTCACTGAACATGAGAGGGTGTGTGTGTGTGTGTGTGTGTGTGTGTGTGAGAGGGTGAGTGTCAGGGTTATAGACTTCTTTCTGGCCACTAGAGGCCGCTATTGCGTCTATTGTTGGTTTTCAGTCTGTCATGATGTCATATTGTTGTCACCTGTGCCTTGTTCCCTGTTTGTGTATTTAAAGCCCATTCAGACAGGATTAGCTTTACCAGGGTAGATGGAGTAATGTGATTTTACCACAGGACGTCTGTAATATTAATGGCCAGTTCACACGGGAGAGGAGATCTCAGTAACACTAGCAGAAGTGGGAGTAACTCGATTCACACACCGCCGTCACTCCTGTCCTCATGTGTGTGTTACGCTGCTTCCTGATATCACGTGCGCAAACACATATAACCTATATTTATATATATAAAACTGTTATGTCCGGTCGAACGATGTGTTAATTAACTTCAGATTGGATTGTGTTGGTAATAGGCACTTACCTCACGCTAAAAGATGTTTCGTGCCTCTAACGAGTGCTGTCGATCTTCTCTCTGATCTGATGGTGTGTGTGGGAAACTACTTTTAAACAGGAAATGATGGAGTAGTAGATCTACAGTAGATCACTCGAGGTCCGCAGATAATACTAGTCCAGTGTGAATAGGGATGTTGTCCGTAATGATCACTGAGATGCACTTTTGGACGGGACTAAAATCACTGAGAAGCTCTGGTACTTTACTCCACCTCTCCATGGTAAACCTGTCCTGTCTTCACTCACTCTTCTCATGAGTGCTTCGCTCAGTGTTTCTCGTGTCATGATCACGTCGAGCTCAATCTCTGGCTCTGCTTGTTGACTGCTTTAAAATCTACTTTGTTCCTGGAATGGTTCCTTTGTTTTGTTTTCTTGACATTTGCTTTTTGAATATTTTGGAGTTTCTCACAGATCTTCTTTGTTTGTGAACTTTTGAGATCTTCCTGCTGGAACTATTCCTCTTCTCTTGTGTTGACTCTCGAGAACATCTTTATATTCCCTCTGGATTTACTTTGTGGACGTTTTTGGAGTTGACTTTTTGATTTTTCCTTTGAAAGTTTGTACTTGCCTTTCATCAAATTAAAGATCTGAAATCTTTTCCCCAGAACTGTCATCTGGTTTATCTGCAGTGGGTTTTCACACTTGTCCTGTGTGTGTGTGTGTGTGTGTGTGTCCTCAGGACTGGTCTGCTGTGGGACTCTCTCTGGCTCAGGACGCTCTGACGCTCCTCTCATCTGTCAGTTCGCTCTCGCTGGACTGTGTGGAGACCAGGGCTCGTTCGCTCGGCATGCTGGGAAGGTGTCTGAGAATACTAACCCAGCAGAGAGACCCGCTGTACCCATGCACACTGCGGGACGAGCCCGTCGCGGTACACACACACACACACACACACACACACACACACCGACTGCTTAAAATGCCCTTTAAATGTCATGGAAATTCCATGTTTTCTAGTTATGCACTACTCTACAATATTTTATAATATTGTATACACACACTCTCATATAATGCATATGATGAAAAGTGTTACGTCTATTCAGCAAGGATGCTTTAAATTGATCGAAAGTGACAGTATAAACACATTAAATCAAATAAATGCTGTTTGAATCCTGACAAATAAAATGCATCACAGTTTACAGAAAAATAGTATTTGATAATAATCATAAATGATTCTTAAGCATCAAATCATCATATTAGAGTGATTTCTGAAGGATCATGTGACACTGAAGACTGGAGTAATGATGCTGAAAATACAGCTTTGATCACAGGAATAAATTACACTTTACTATATATTCACATAGAAAACAGATGATTTACATTACAATAATATTTCACAATATTTAGTGTATTTTTTACATTTTTGTTTAATTTTTACATGTCCAATTTGTGCATGATTTGCTGTTTTAAGGCATTTTTTGATCAATGAATCAGAATTGATCAGGGCTGTGTTTCCCATACGCATCATAGTTGAATGATGAGGCTTTTCCCTGAAAGCACAGTTTATGTGACTGGAACTACAGCTCGACAGTTTTGACGCCAGACCGGTTTTGGGAAACAGTCGTGACTGGCTAGTTAGTTTCTACAATGATGCGTTAAGCTATGGTGGTTAAGCAGTGAGCGAATGACTAGAAAGGTTGAAAAAAAATCATTAAACATTGATGGAAACCTAGTTATAATGTTTTTAAAAAATCGTTTTTGTCATTTGTCCTTGAAAATGGCAGTCTCCCACCCAGCAGCATCATTACATATTCACATCGTGTAGTTAAGAGGGTCTGAGAGGAAAATAAGCTTTTATGTCAGTCACAGTATAGATTTTCATTCTTCTCCACCTGTTTAAACGCTTGATTCTGCGCTCGGCATTAATGCACCCTCTTGAAGACGCTTTTCTCCAGACTGTCATTGATTGACATGGACTCAATATGAGCTGTTCCACCAGGATGAGGACGGGACAGAGAGACGGGAAAACCAGGACTATAATGAAGAGGAACAACTGAAGACAGAAACTGAGAAGAGACGACGTGCAGGCAAAAGTGCAGAGCTGCAGGTACATGTGCACACACACACACACACATTCACACTCACACACACACACAACGATGTGCAGGCAAAAGTGCAGAGCTGCAGGTACATGTGCACACACACACACACACACACACACACACACACTCACACTCACACAACGACGTGCAGGCAAAAGTGCAGAGCTGCAGGTACATGTGCACACACACACACACTCACACTCACACACACACACACAACGACGTGCAGGCAAAAGTGCAGAGCTGCAGGTACATGTACACACACACATTCACACACACACACACACACACACACACACACACAACGACGTGCAGGCAAAAGTGCAGAGCTGCAGGTACATGTGCACACACACACACACTCACACTCACACACACACACACACACACACACAACGACGTGCAGGCAAAAGTGCAGAGCTGCAGGTACATGTGCACACACACACACACTCACACTCACACACACACACACACACACTCACACACACACACACACACACACACAACGACGTGCAGGCAAAAGTGCAGAGCTGCAGGTACATGTGCACACACACACACACACACACACACACACACTCACACTCACACAACGACGTGCAGGCAAAAGTGCAGAGCTGCAGATACATGTGCACACACACACACACACACTCACACACACACACACACACACACAACGATGTGCAGGCAAAAGTGTAGAGCTGCAGGTACATGTGCACACACACACACTCACACTCACACAACGACGTGCAGGCAAAAGTGCAGAGCTGCAGGTACATGTGCACACACATACACACTCACACTCACACACACACACACACACACACAACGACGTGCAGGCAAAAGTGCAGAGCTGCAGGTACATGTACACACTCACACTCACACACACACACACACACACAACGACGTGCAGGAAAAAGTGCAGAGCTGCAGGTACATGTGCACACACACACACACACTCACACACACACACACACACACACACACAACGACGTGCAGGCAAAAGTGCAGAGCTGCAGGTACATGTGCACACACACACACACACACACACACTCACACAACGACGTGCAGGCAAAAGTGCAGAGCTGCAGGTACATGTGCACACACACACACACACACACTCACACACACACAACGATGTGCAGGCAAAAGTGCAGAGCTGCAGGTACATGTGCACACACACACACACACACACTCACACACACACAACGACGTGCAGGCAAAAGTGCAGAGCTGCAGGTACATGTACACACACACACTCACACACACACACACACACACACAACGACGTGCAGGCAAAAGTGCAGAGCTGCAGGTACATGTGCACACACACACACACACACACACTCACACACACACACACACACACAACGATGTGCAGGCAAAAGTGCAGAGCTGCAGGTACATGTGCACACACACACACTCACACTCACACACACACACAACGATGTGCAGGCAAAAGTGCAGAGCTGCAGGTACATGTGCACACACACTCTCTCACACACACACACTCACACACACTCTCTCACACACACACACACATATACATTCATGTCATTCATGTAATTTTGTGCATATGCATGTCATTTTTGGCTGTGTAGTTTAAGTTTGCAATATTAAAAAGTGTGTGTGTGTGTGTGTGTGTTATCAGAGCAAGCGGAGGGCAGCGCAGCGGCTGTTGGCTCAGGCCAGTGAAACTCTCAGTCAGTCTGTGAGTCTGAGTCTTCATCACGACCTTCCTCATCTTCTTCCTCCTGTGTGCTCAGATCTGCTGGAGTGTCACGATCAGTTTGACCTCGGCGCCAGCGGACAGTTCCTCGCTCTACTGCAGGTGTGTGTTCATAACTCACTCTGTCATCACGCACTCAAACACCTGTGACTTAGAAATTAGCAGTCATTTGAATGCTTTAGTGTTTGTGACCTGCATGTACACATGTGATGTGTGAGCGTGTGTGTGCTGATGAATATTGATCTGATCTCAGAGCGGTGTGTGCTGTGCCGAGATGTGCTCCGTCCTGCTCTCGATCTGCTCCGGTGTCAGTGAGTCTCAGGTGTGTGTGCTGATGAACCTGCGGGAGAAGCTGCTGTCTTCACAGGGTCACAGACCAGACGGTGTGCTGACAGCAGTGAGTCGAGAGCTCGGCCGTCTCTCTAAGGTACTCACTGACAGCCTGTTCATGTTAATGCACTCACCCTGTCACGGGCCGTTCACACTACATGTGGTCCTTCAGCATAGTATGCATGTCATTTTGTGTTTATGCATGTCATTTTGTGTTTATGCATGTCATTTTTGTGTATATGCATGTCATGTTGTGCATATGCATGTCATTTTTGTGTATATCCATGTCATTTTGTGCATATGAATGTCATTTTGTGCATATCCTGTTAAGCTGCAACCCCACTTTTGAAAAATCCACAGAAATGGCATACCCAAACTGAAACAGATACAGTTCATGAACCCTTTGCACTAAATACACAAGTATGATCTCATTTGAAAGCTGACACCTGGCAGGTTATTGTCAATGTAGAATTAATTATTGTCATAATGAAAAAATTTTTTTTAAATAGCTTCAAAGTTTTGTTATTAGACACTTATTTTTATGAAACATCTTCATGAAAATAAAATTGAAGTTGGCACTGTAGCAATCTAGAAATGCACTGCAGCTAAAGCCATATGTGTGACCATGTTATATTTAAAATCTGAAGATGGTAAGTCTAAAACTCTGTATTTAGTTAAATGTTTTTCAAGATCATGTCATATATGACTTTATTTTGATTAGACTCTAAAATGCTACTGATGTTTAGTCATCATCTAAGCATCCATTCAGTCTTTTGTCTCTATTGTTTTGTGGTGCAAACGATCCCCATTCAGTCTCAGTCTCCCCATGCACACATTCACACCTCTCCAGCCTGGTTATGGCTCTAAATATGCATTTCTTTTGTCTGCATTATAGTTACTATGTTACTAACATTATAGTTACTAACTGGCTATTCACAGGCTATTCATAGGGTTTCAAACCCTAATTTCTTTTGTCAAAGTTCTCACTTACATTTGAACACTTACATTTGCCCTTCTTGAATAAAGAAACATTTCAGTAAGCATCCCTATTTAGAAAAAATCATAAAAGAATAACTACTAGGTGGCAGGTGCACCTGGGGATAGCTAGCATGTTAGCTTAGCACACCATCAATACACGACCATTTATGAGATTAAAACCATGTTTGTGCTCCAAACTTACTTTATAACGCAAGTCGAGTGTTTTAAATAATCTTCTGTGATCTAATTTGGCTTCAGATAAAAAAATCAGACAGAAAATATATTATTTTATAGTATTCTGCACGATGATAAAGTCTATATCGATTAGCATTACATTATAAATATAATCTATTATTATGAAAATACCTGGCATGGCTCGAAGAACACAGGTAACTCAAATGTCATTGCAATCATGTTTATTGTCTTCAAAACATCTTTATCTGCATGTTACATCCATTACAGCAATCTCTCTGTTAGCTGTGTGTGTATCAGTGACGTCCTGGAATGTCACATGATTATGGCTCTTCTTCATGTGTTCCATATATGGACTATTATTGTGCATATAGCGCCCTCAGGCTGTTGGTATGGATTGAAAACACATTACATCAGTATCCAGCGCTCATAATGATTACATCGACGCATTTGGGTATAAATTCAATAAATATTATTCCTGTCTATAGAAATCTGATGTAAACCTATGAGAATCTATCAATATAGATTCAATATAAAAACGGCTGACGCTCATAATTCATATTAAAGGTATCGACTCATTTTTTCATTTCATAACTCCTGACACAAATTAAGAAATAACTGTCGCTATAAGTTTCTCAGAATACAATAGTGGTCAAATACTGAAACTTGAGTCATATCTTTTTAATGATGTATAGTTTGTCAAGGTATAACATTAAATGTGATAGTAACTTTGAACTAAATAAAAAAAAAAAAACGCTTCAGTGCGCGGGCGCACTGGCAACGGTTAACAGGATATGCATGTCATGTTGTGCATATGCATGTCATTTTGTGCATATGCATGTCATGTTGTGCATATGCATGTCATTTTTGTGCATATTCATGTCATTTTTGTGTATATCCATGTTATTTTGTGCATATGCATGTCATTTTGTGCATATTCATGTCATTTTTGTGTATATCCATGTCATTTTGTACATATGAATGTCATTTTGTGCATATGCATGTCATGTTGTGCATATGCATGTCATTTTTGTGCATATGCATGTCATGTTGTGCATATGCATGTCATTTTGTGCATATGCATGTCATTTTGTGCATATGCATGTCATTTTTGTGCATATACATGTCATGTTGTGCATATGCATGTCATTTTTGTGCATATGCATGTCATTTTGTGCATATGCATGTCATTTTTGTGCATATTCATGTCATTTTTGTGTATATCCATGTCATTTTGTGCATATGCATGCCATTTGTGTGCATATGCATGTCATTTTTGTGTATATTCATGTCATTTTTGTGTATATCCATGTCATTTTGTGCATATGCATGCCATTTGTGTGCATATGCATGCCATTTGTGTGCATATGCATGTCATTTTTGTGTATATACAGTACATATCATTTTTGGCTGTGTAGTTCAAGTTTGCAATACATGCAATATAAAAAAGTGAAATGTACAGTAAAAACAGCAGCTGTGGTTGCCAGAACTTTACTGTACATAATACGTTAGCATTTTAAGTTTTACAGATTGAACTTAAATTAATACACTTTATATATATTTCCAAATGCTGATACAGTACGTCTAGTGTGTCGCTCCTTTATAGTCCTTTAGGCTGCTCATATTCATTTACATTTATTCTTTTAGTAGACTTAAGACTTTATGATTACAAATGACGAAACTCATTCAATCAGAAGCGATTCATCCGGAGAAACATTCAGACTAGAACAGAGATGAATTGAGTAGAAGTATTTGAGTTTAGACTGCGATCTGATCAGGATTCACGCTTCATGTGTCTCATCACTCTTTCAGGCCTTCAGTCACCTGACCATCAACCCGAACCACCTGAGGATTCTGGGAGAAATGCCTCCAAACTTCCGGATCCTGCTGCTCCAGCACTCAGAGGACAGGTGGGAGGACAGATTCTATTCTGTTATGGAAATGTGCGTTTAGATTTATGCTTTACAAACTGTTTCAAAGCAGCTTCAACCAAACTGAATATGAAGCATATTTACCGGTAATTCCAGCTGTAAAGACTGTAGTGTCACATTACAAACCAAATCAAACACCATGCTCTACATTCTATTCTATTCTACTGTATTTTATTCTGTTCTATTCTGCCCCTCTGTTCTGTTTTACTGTATTCTATTATCTGTTCTACTCTGCTCTATTGTATTTTACTCTTTTCTATTCTGTTTAATTCTATTGTACTGGTGTTCAAGGACAAGCATTAAGTTGGTTCAGATCATACTTATCTGACCGCTACCATTTTGTCTATTTGAATGGAGAAAAATCGATCATAACTCCAGTAAACTATGGAGTGCCGCAGGGATCTGTGTTGGGCCCTCTGTTATTCTCAATATATATGCTGCCACTTGGAAATATTATAAGGAAACATGGAATTAGTTTCCATTGTTATGCTGATGACACTCAAATCTATATTTCATCACGGCCAGATGAAAACGCAAAATTATCCAATTTGACAGAGTGTGTTAAAGATATAAAAGATTGGATGACGCACAATTTTCTTTTATTAAATCCAGACAAGACAGAGGTACTAATCATCGGTTTAAAAAACCGCCCACAAAACCTCTCACACTACAACTTTAACATAGAAGGATGTCCTGTTACTTTATCCTCTACAGTAAAAGACCTGGGTGTTATACTAGACTGCAACCTGTCTTTTGAAAATCATATTTCATATGTTACAAGAACAGCCTTTTTCCACCTTAGAAACATTGCTAAGCTACGTAACATGCTATCAGTTTCTGATGCAGAAAAATTAGTTCATGCATTCATGACCTCGAGACTAGATTACTGTAATGCTTTATTAGCCGGTTGTCCTGCATCCTCAATAAACAAGCTACAGTTAGTCCAAAATGCCGCCGCTAGAGTTCTTACTAGATCAAGAAAATATGATCATATAACACCAATTTTATCATCACTACATTGGTTACCTATAAAGTTCCGTATTAATTACAAGGTATTGCTACTGACTTATAAAGCCCTAAACGGTTTAGCTCCAGTCTATTTAACGGATCTTCTATCACCCTATAATCCATCGCGCTCTTTAAGATCAATAAATTCGAGGCTTTTGGTCATACCTAGGATATCCAGAACCACCAAAGGAAGGAGAGCATTTTCACATTTAGCTCCAAAACTCTGGAATAGTCTTCCTGATACTGTTCATTGCTCAGACTCGCTCTCCCAGTTTAAAACTAGATTAAAGACGCATCTCTTCAGCCAGGCATTCATATAATACTTTTAATCTTACAGTTAAATCCAACCTCTAGTTCATAAACGCCAGAGGAGAACTGGCCCCCGACTGAGCCTGGGTTCTCCCAAGGTTTTTTTTTTTTTCTCCATTAGGTCACCTGATGGAGTTTTTCGGTTCCTTGCCACTGTTGCCTTTGGCTTGCTCAGTTGGGGATATTTGGGATATTTAATTTAATTAATCAATCAACAATACTATTGATCAGCATTACCAAACGTGGACATTTTCCACTAGAAACAAGCATTGATGTATTATTTTAATTTAATACTGTGAAGCTGCTTTGATACAATCTGTATTGTGAAAAGCGCTATATAAATAAACTTGACTTGACTTGACTTGACTTGACTATTGCATTTTACACTGCTCTGTTCTTCATTTCTCTTTTCTATTCTGTTTAATTCTATGAACTGGTGTGTGTTGTGTGATGGTGTAGTTCTGTGCTGTACGGCGGGTTCTACGAGAGGGTTAAAGCCACAGAGACTCAGAAAGGAAAGAGTGCGACAGGTAACCGTCCAACTAACCTTTACTTTGTTTTTGTGTTTTCACATTTTCCCTCTTTTCATTGCAGACACAGACTTAGTTAATGAGTAATACGTTTACAGTGTCCCTGTTGCGTGTCTTACATGTATTTACTATAGTTATAAAAGTAAATGATGCACAATTACAAGCAACTGAACCCTAAACCAAACCCTTAGCCTGATTATATAGAAAGTTCATGTTGTTTATTAATATTACTTGATACTTATTTATATAATTACACTGTAACAAGAGCACTTTCAAATAAAGTGTAACCAATACTAATACTACTACTACTACTAATAATCAAATTAAAGGTTAATAAATTCAATTTTACATGAATAAAATGAGATCCTTTTGATGATTTGATGATCAAGAAACATTTATGATTATTATCAATGTTGAAAACATTTAATTTTTCAAAATTCTTTGATGAATAGAAAGTTCAAAAGAACAGCATTTATTTGAAATAGAATCTTTTGTAACATTATAAATGTCTTTACTGTCACTTTTGATCAATTTAATGCATCCTTGATGAATAAAAGTATTAATTTCTATAAAAAAGTCTTCTGACCCCAAACGTTTGAGTGCTAGTGTATATATATATATATATATATATATATATATATATATATATTTATATATATATAATTTGGTTGTGAGTTTAATTAGTGTTTTTTTTATGTGCATGCTTTCTACAGTTGTTTGCATTATGAGGCAGTGTGTTTTGCCCAGGTTTGGTGAGGTGGAGATGCTAGAGAGCTGACGTGTGTGTGTGTGTGTGTGTGTGTGTGTTCTCTAGGTGGTCTGATCTGCTCTAGACTGGTCAAGGCCTATGTTCAGAGATCATCTCTACTGAAGCTCCACAAACGCCTGGAAGAGTTCAAACATGTGAGCGCACAGACACACGTGAGACTCCGTTCACAAGCTTTAATGAGGAAACAAAACATGAAAAGCACCTTTCAATGTGGAAAAATGAAGTCTTTCGCTCTCTTTATGAAGGAAGGGAAAGCTGGAGCGCTGGACGAGTGTTTTAAAGCACTGCTTGAGGAAATGGAGAAATACCTGCACCCTGTTCTCTCACAGTTTGACTTTTCATGCTTTAGGTACCAAAACACACACACACACACATATTCATAATCTCATGAATCTGGGGGCGGGAAAATCATATTTGACTTTGGTAACGAGTTATTGCACCTATAAATGTGCCTTCTGTTCATTTCTGTTCCATTGTTAGCGTCCTGTGTGAACTATATGATGATCTGCCCTCATCTTTCTCTAATTTCCTCTTCTGTCTTATCAGTGTTCGTTCCCCGTCCGTCTCCATCTCCACGTCGGCCCGAGCCAAAGACAAGGAGGAGAAAACCACTGATAAACCTCTGCCGGGTACGACACCCTGGACAGACAGAACACGTCTAGAATGGAGATTAGCATTAGCATTAACTGCCTTCAACACTGATAATAATCATAAATGTTTCTTGAGCATCAGATCCTCATATTAGAGTGATTTCTGAAGGATCATGTGACACTGAAGACTGGAGTAATGATGCTGAAAATTCAGCTTTGATCACAGGAATAAATTACACGTTACTATATATTCACATAGAAAACAGATGATTTAAAATGTAATAATATTGTACATTTTTACTGTATTTTTGATCAGATAAATGCAGCTTTGGTGAGCAGAAGAGATGAATGTCTCTACTAGCTTTTCGCCCATGTGTTCAGCGGCTGTTACTAACACTGTCGGAAAATGTTTCTCAAGAGAGCGTATCGGCGCGAGTTTGTATTGATGTGTGCACATAAGAAGATGTTTGATATGGAGATGAAATATGACATCTGAGGAGCTTTAAGGGCTGAAATATTGATCAGATTCGTCTGAGATCAAGTTCATCTTTAGCTGTAAAATAAGCACCGATAAAAAATCCCCACATGCAATGTAAAGCTCACAATAAATAAAGTAAATATAAAGCACACTGAAGCTAACTGAACATCTTCTTATGCATAATTTATGGAACTTCAGAGGACCTATAATTCAATTTTACATGTTTAACTTTCTCCAGTGTGTAATGTTGTTGTGTGATCATGAAGAAGCTCCAGTTCTTCTCTATATCAGAGTCAGTGTTTCTGCACTCCTGAAACGCCTCCAGTGTAGTCTTCAGTTTTCTTTTGACACGTCACATTATTCCTCATTATAATAATTCATGCGCAGAATAAAGGGGCGGGGCCTGGTTGAGTGAGTTAGTAGTGTGTTAAACTGGCGGTTATGGTAAGGGGCGGGACATTTCCCAAACACACTCGAAGCGCTCGACCAATCACAACACACTGCTCCAGCCGACCAATCAGAGCACAGTGTGCTTTTCAGAAGGAGGGGCTTCATAGAGACAGGAAGTAAACAGAGCGTTACTGACAGACTGGGAAGAGAGGAGCCGCAACAATGGAGAATATGAGGAGAATAATCAACATTCAAGCAGGAAAACCTGTTGACTTCGCATAATAGGCCGTCTTTAAAATAAAAGTGCTGAACGTCTGTGTGTGTGTGTGTGTGTGTGTGTGTGTTCTCCAGATCCTGGTGAGTGTGTGGTGATTCTCGCTGACCGGATGTTGTTGGAGTTTCCACTAGAAGCGTTGAGTGTCCTGCAGGCGAACGGCATCGGCTCCACGTCTCGAGACTTCTCACTTCAGGTTCTTCACGCACGTCTGCAGACGGATCGTACAGGTGAGCTTATACTAAACTCCATTATACACGTTATATAGCTTATACTAAACACCATCATCTCTTCTGATGTTTCCACAAAAATATGAAGCAGCACAACTGTGTTTAACATTGATAATAATAATAATAAACGTCTCGCACTAACACATCTTTCCCTCGCTGGTCATAATGGCCTCGCTTATTTTATTTCCTTTTGATATTTTCTTTTTCTTTTTTTAATGTAATTTTTTTTGGAGATTTATTTTATTGTATTTTTTTTAATTTACCTTTAAATTACTAGATTTGATCACTAAATAATAAATAAATAGTAATTTAAGCACATTCCTCACATTCTTTCAACTTAAATTCAAAATAACTCACAATTTCATGCATAACCCTTTTAATTCAGCTCTAAATATCTTACATTGGGTGTCTTTGCCGACCTCTTGTGAAAAAATAATAATATAACATGATATTTAAAGACTGTAGATGTCCTTATATCTCTATATGGATTAAATGAGCTGTTCCGCTGGGTCCTAAAGTCAGTTCTCTTCAGTATGCATTCAGATACACATGGAGACACTATAAAATATTTTTTTTTGGTAAAGTTTTAGCATTTTTTGTATATTTTTTCTGTACTGAAGCATTCCTCGCATTCCATTCATTCCTAAGGGGGTCTT
Source organism: Abramis brama (assembly GCF_963993115.1). Taxonomy (NCBI): domain Eukaryota; kingdom Metazoa; phylum Chordata; class Actinopteri; order Cypriniformes; family Leuciscidae; genus Abramis; species Abramis brama. The sequence goes on along the minus strand of NC_139981.1, from coordinate 971,878 downwards.
TTTTTTAAAAGAGTTTTGCGTCAAAATGACCCGAGATTAGGATGAGGGTTGAGCATCAAATCATCATATTAGAGTGATTTCTGAAGGATCATGTGACACTGAAGACTGGAGTAATGATGCTGAAAATTCAGCTTTGATCACAGGAATAAATTACAGTATATAATATATTCACACAGACATAGAATGTCACTAATGCAGATTCAGGATGTTCAATCAGAGAAAACAAGCTCCGAAACATATCCGACAAAACCAAACGTGTCTGTCGCCGTCTGTCATCATTCATGAACGTCTACACATTATCCACTTTTTGTGTTTGATGATTATAGTACTCTAATCTTCATTTAATGCATTTTTGTGTATTTAAATACATTTTGTGGATTTTACCTCAAAGTCCACAGTTTCCATCCAGGCCTAGAAATGACAAATCATCCAGAGAAACATCAGTCAAACATTCCTCTATGAAACTATATTCATGTCAGTTAATCAGAATATATTTGAATATATTTCATCTGATTAAATCTCACTCGCTCTAATTAGTAAATGCATAAAAGCGTGTAGTGATGAAGCAGAGGAAACACACGTGTACTTTAGCACATTCACAAACACAAAGTGACACTTTTTTCAATTAAGTTTAAGCATTTCAAACCTCACAAGTTTCTTTTTGTCAAATGTTTTGCTAGAAAAGTGTGTTTGTGTTGCTTGCTGTGATATTTTATGAAATGCTGTCCATCACGAAACATCCGGATACAATAGTGTACAACTACAGTTCAATGACGAGTAAACATCCTGAACTGACCTTCAGATGATCCAGGGAATCGATTGAATAAGTGTTTGGTTTGCTCTGCTTTTTCCTACTATCACCTGAGAGATTCATCTGAGTGTCCATCGGGGTTATAGAGTTCACTTCTGCTGAATAAAGACGTTTGTACGTCCCTGAACGAGAGTAAAGATGACGAGAGCCAGAGGAAATCGAAATACATCCTGAGGTTTTTCTGTCGGAGCTTTAATCACCTCATTCACAAATGCACACGCTAATAGGAAACGCGCTCTGTCAGGATTTTCCACCTCGTAATCTCTTTAAAATTCAAATGTGCCGTTGCATTTGGGACATGTTTTACATTTTTATTTGCGTAATTAATTCATTCATTTTCAACTCATGCTTGGCTTCTGCATGTACATTGACAAATTAAAACTGAACGCCCTGAAAACTGAAGGCTTTCCTGAGCGCTCCTCGTGTCGAGTGTTGATATTTCCATACGGATTAAGGGAAAGGGAAGGTTTAGGGGTGTGAGATGTAATGGGAAAACTGTTTGTTTTTCTCTCTAACTGGCAAGGCGGAGTACACTTCAGACACAGATAAAAACTTCTGAACGTGTGAAGGATCCACTGGAGGCAAGTGTAAATGAGAACCCAAGTGCAGTTTATTATAAACAAAACTAAACATGAAACAAAAACATGGCGTGGCATGAAAAATCAAAACATGAACATGAACATGAACCCAAACAGTGGTCTACAGGAAACAATACTTGACCAAGACACATGGCAAACATGAGGGCTTAAATACACAGACTAATGGACACCTGTGAACAATGATCAGACAATTAACAAATAACAGCACACATGGCAGGATCACATGACAGACAGGGAATCACATGACAGACATGGAAACATAACAATGACATGAGACGTGACCAAGACAAGACCAAATCGTGACAGGCGTCACTGCGTCAGCACCTCAAACACACTTTACAAACTAAACATTTGACAAAGCTGTGTTTGTTTGCAATGCTAAAATCAATAAATGTAGAGATACACTATATCAGCATCAGCCGATTTACGTTCATTTTAATGTTATATCATTATCGGCTTGATAAGAAAGTTTGGCTGATATATTAAAGCTGATTGATGATGTATTATTTCCTTCAGCTGAGACTCTTCAGATGCCACTGATCAACATGATGGGTTTGAATTGCTTGAAATACGATTGGAATCACTTTAAAAAGGAAAATACGGTGCAAACTCTGTCATATCGGCTACATAAGATTATCATGAGAACATTATAAATGTGTGTTTGGGTCGTGGCTTTAAATGGTGAGACTTGTGTTTTTGTAATCAGGCTCTCAAATATTACATAAAAATTTGGATTTGGATTTATCGGCCGATATGTCGGTTATCGGCTTTCAAATATAAAGAATTATCGGTTATCGGTATCGACGGAAATTGTAATATAGCTGTAGTGTTGAGCTTGATGCCGCACAACTGTGAGATGGATTACCTGATCCTGGATAGCAAAATATGGATTTATATTTCTGATCCAGACGAAACTTTATGACCTGCTGATTGAAACACACTGAGACTTTAAACATGGAAGAACTACATCAGGAACATTCAGGGCAGAGATGAGACTTTAGATGCGTGTCTTCAGCTCGACGTGACCGATGGGCCTCACACACTCAGAGCAACACACTCAGAGCAACACACTCAGAGCAACACACTCAGAGCAACACACTCAGAGCAACACACTCAGAGCAACACACTCAGAGCAACACACTCAGAGCAACACACTCAGAGCAACACACTCAGAGCAACACACTCAGAACAACACACTCAGAACAACACACTCAGAACAACACACTCAGAGCAACACACTCAGAGCAACACACTCAGAGCAACACACTCAGAACAACACACTCAGAGCAACACACTCAGAGCAACACACTCAGAACAACACACTCAGAGCAACACACTCAGAGCAACACACTCAGAGCAACACACTCAGAGCAACACACTCAGAGCAACACACTCAGAGCAACACACTCAGAACAACACACTCAGAGCAACACACTCAGAGCAACACACTCAGAGCAACACACTCAGAACAACACACTCAGAGCAACACACTCAGAGCAACACACTCAGAGCAACACACTCAGAGCAACACACTCAGCAACACACTCAGAGCAACACACTCAGAGCAACACACTCAGAGCAACACACTCAGAGCAACACACTCAGAGCAACACACTCAGAGCAACACACTCAGAGCAACACACTCAGAACAACACACTCAGAGCAACACACTCAGAGCAACACACTCAGAGCAACACACTCAGAACATCACTGACCCTTCCAGAGCTTCTGGGTCCAGAGAACCGGACGTCAGGATGAAAATAACCACACAGATGTAATAATCAGGCTGTGGTCCACAAGTAGGTCCTCATATATGGGGCAGCGAGAGCCTCGTGGGCTGAGAAATGGGTCGAGACACACACAGGGTCACACAGACACACACACACACACAGTATCACACAGACACACACAGGCTCGTGGACTGGTTCCCGAGTGACGACTGGTTCGGATCGGGGAAGGTGACTCTACGCCAGTTCTTTGTCTGGGTCTGAAATTGCACTTCATCGTTTGTGTTTCTATTTTTTGTTTGAATTGTTCTAGATATTTTTTGCCACTAACCTCAGAAGACTGTCATTATTGCACCCGCTTCACACTCTTATACTCTGCGTATAGTTTCAATAGCTAATCGATTGATGTTCTTTTCATTATTCCCATACAGAGAAATATTTAGTCTGAAAATAAATCATAAGTGTTTTGGGTTACACTTTATTTGGTAACACTTTATTTTAAGCTGTCAGTGTTACAGTGTAATTATGAATTTAAGTACTGTGTAATAATAATTAACTACATGTACTTATATCGGATTAGGATCAGGGTTTGGTTGAGGGTTAGTTGCATGTTATTATGCATCATTTATATTTGTAATGTGTAACAAGGACACTGTAAAATAGTGGGTAACACTTTATATTACAGTGTCCTTGTTACATATGTTACTTACCATAGTAATAACAGTAAATTATGCATCATCACATGCAACTAACCCTCAACCAAACCCTAACCCTATAGTAAGTACATGTAGTTAAATAATATTACTCAGTACTTAAATATATAATTACACTGTAACAATGACACCGTAAACGCTTTATTTTTAGGTGTTACAGTGTAATTATGCATGTAAGTACTGAGTGACAATAATTAACTACATGAACTTTCTATACGGTTAGGGTTTGGTTTCGGGTTAGTTGCGTGTTATTATGCATCATTTATAGTTATTACTACAGTAACTACATGTAACAAGGACACTAAAATATAAAAAGTTAATGCTTGTTCAAAACAATCACTTCAGCAAAGTTTGTACTATTTTTTGATGTATATAAAGTATTCTTTTGTTCAGTAAATATACCATCGCTGTACATTGCAGGTGGGGAACGTCTGAAGGGGGATTTTAATATTTCATAGGGATATAAACTTCAACCATTAGCATTTATCTTTTTCTTTGAATAATTGTTTCACACTTCTTCAGACTCAGCACTATAATGCCATATGCAAATGATTGCAGTTGTATTTTTTCAGTCTGTGCTGCTGTAGTTATAATATAATATTGGTCCACATGCACTTTAGTGTGTTCATGCTCATAAGAAATGATCAGACACATCATCATGTGGGACAGTCGTTATTATTTGAACATTCATATTTTAGCATTATGTCAAGAAGACGTAGAGCCAAGCAGTGCTTTTTGTTATTTTACACCATATTTTGCATAATATAAGACACGGAATAAATTACAACATGCATTGAGGAAAGTCAACATTATACTAAACGTATTCATGCGCTGACTGCAACGTTTATGCATTTTGAAGTATTTGAAGCACTTCTTTTTTTATCTGTTATATATGCATTATATGTTCCATCTTCACCATCATCATCAGAGGCCAGTTATTGTTTATCGTTCATGTATGTTTTCATTCATCATCTGTCAAAGCAGTTTTGGTCTAGAAACTGTAATTTTTCCTTCAGATTTCTTGCCTTGTTTATTGATTTGAATATTCACGCACCATATTTGCGCCATTTGATAAAAATTGTTCAAATTATCACGGCCTGATTAATGCATCCTCACAACAGCGACACCTACTGGTCATAAACAGTTGTGCTGCTTCATAAAAAGTGACATATTCCAATATTAGAACTAGATTTGTTTTGTAACACTTTACAATAAGTTTGCATTTGTTATCATTAGTCACTGCATTAGTTAACAACTGCGAAAAACAGTTCTAGTAAAAAGTTTTGAGTCAAACATTTCGAGTAAACTGTTTCCCTATAATGAGTTGCATCAAAGAAAGTCACATTTAAATGTGATCATGCAAAACTGAAATTATTCAGCGTAATCTGTTTGCGTGACTTTTGCTCGAGGCGGATGAGCGTCTCTGTTGCATTAAATTCACAGTATTGAAGAACACAGTGGTTGATATTAAATGTCACTGGCCTTTGTGAGTGACTGTGGGAGCATTGCACCAGTTCTCCACTCTGTAACAAGCCAGTCAGACGCTAATTTCCGGATTTAATAATCTTTCTCGTCAGTGACGGTTGAAAGTGACAATAAAAAGGAGGCCAAAGGTGTCCGAGGAGTCAAGGGAAGAGCCGATCAAAGCCGAGGAATCAAAGCGGTGAGTTTCCTAAATGAGTCTGGCGACCGCTGATAGAGACACACACGTTTACACACACTCTTTCTCCATCCTTCCCTTTTAACGCCTCGCACACACTGAATAATATACTTTCTTACTTAGTATTTTTGTCTTGTTTCCAGTCCAAATATCAAAAAATTCTTAAATTAAGAATTAAAGTAGTAAAAAGTAGTAAAGAACTAAAGTAGTAAAATGTCATAAGATATTATGTCTTGTTTTCTGGGGAAATAAATAAAAATTGAGTGAGTTGTTGCTTAAAACAAGCAAAATTATGTGCCAATGGGGTCAGAAAAAATAATTCTGTTTCTGTTTGAATTAAGATTATTTTTCTCACCCCATTGGCTGATAATTTTGCTTTTTTAAGCAACAACTCACTCAATTTTGATTAATTATCCCGGAAAACAATACATAATATCTTATGGCATTTTACTCATCTAGTAAATGCATCTTGATTTAAGAATTTTTTATATTTGGACTGGAAACAAGACAGAAACACTAAGTAAGAAAAGCATTTTTGCAGTGTATGAGGACTCTTTGCTCTTCTTCAGTTCACATAAAGTAAAGTGACCTTCTTCTCTTCCGCAGGTTCTGGTCAATCGTGTCCCGCCGCCACACACCGTCCCGGTGGACACACACCGGTTCAGATGTATCCTTCACTTTAAAACACCTTCATTTTTCATCTCACAAGCCTGTGGTGTGTGTGTGTGTGTGTGTGTGTGTGTGTGTGTGTGTGTGTGTGTGTGTGTGTGTGTGTGTGTGTGTGTGTGTGTGTGTGTGTGTGTGTGTGTGTGTGTGTGTGTGAAATGTCAGAGCGGTCTAGTTACGGCTTTTTTATTGTAAAATGGTTTGCAGAAATATATTCTTAACACAGGCTTGAAGATGTGGTTGACTCCCAGGAGGACGAAGAGGAGGATGAGGAGGGAAGACAGGCTGGTGAGTGGAATTAGTTTCAGAAACATTTTACTTCTGTAATGTGAACATTTTTTGAGTGAAAGCGGATGAAAGCATTACAATTTTATGAAGGATAATCACAATAAGACCAACGATAAGGAGGCATTAAATTGATCAAAAGTGACAGTGAAGACATTTATAATGTTACAAAAATATTCTATTTCAAATAAATGCTGTTCTTTTGAACTTTCTATTCATCAAAGATTCCTGAAAAAAAAAAAAAAAATGATCACAGTTTCCACAAGAATATTAACCGTTTTTAACACTGATAATAATCATAAATGTTTCTTGAGCATCAAATCCTCATATTAGAGTGATTTCTGAAGGATCATGTGACACTGAAGACTGGAGTAATGATGCTGAAAATTCAGCTTTGATCACAGGAATAAATTACACTTTACTATATATTCACATAGAAAACAGATGATTTACATTACAATAATATTTTACTGTATTTTTGATCAAATAAATGCAGCCTTGGGGAGCAGAAGAGACTTTAAAAAAACATTAAAAACATCTTTGTTCCAAGCTTTGGAGTGATGGTGTATTTCTGCATATACAGACTTTGAAGTAGCTTAAAAAAGTAGCTTTTTCACAAAATTTGTTAGTTAAAATCTTAGTCCTTTAGGTTTGTATTGGGATGAGGGTCTGTATTGGGATGAGGGTCTGTCTGTATTGGGATGAGGGTCTGTATTGGGATGAGGGTCTGTATTGGGATGAGGGTTTGTATTGGGATGAGGGTCTGTATTGGGATGAGGGGTTGTATTGGGATGAGGGTCTGTATTGGGATGAGGGGTTGTATTGGGATGAGGGTCTGTATTGGGATGAGGGGTTGTATTGGGATGAGGGTCTGTATTGGGATGAGGGGTTGTATTGGGATGAAGGTCTGTATTGGGATGAGGGTCTGTATTGGGATGAGGGTCTGTATTGGGATGAGGGTCTGTATTGGGATGAGGGCTTGTATTGGGATGAGGGTCTGTATTGGGATGAGGGGTTGTATTGGGATGAGGGTCTGTATTGGGATGAGGGGTTGTATTGGGATGAGGGTCTGTATTGGGATGAGGGGTTGTATTGGGATGAGGGTCTGTATTGGGATGAGGGGTTGTATTGGGATGAAGGTCTGTATTGGGATGAGGGTCTGTATTGGGATGAGGGTCTGTATTGGGATGAGGGTCTGTATTGGGATGAGGGTCTGTATTGGGATGAGGGTCTGTATTGGGATGAGGAGTTGTATTGGGATGAGGGTCTGTATTGGGATGAGGGTCTGTATTGGGATGAGGGGTTGTATTGGGATGAGGGTCTGTATTGGGATGAGGGTCTGTCTGTATTGGGATGAGGGTCTGTATTGGGATGAGGGTTTGTATTGGGATGAGGGTCTGTATTGGGATGAGGGGTTGTATTGGGATGAGGGGTTGTATTGGGATGAGGGTCTGTATTGGGATGAGGGTCTGTCTGTATTGGGATGAGGGTCTGTATTGGGATGAGGGTTTGTATTGGGATGAGGGTCTGTATTGGGATGAGGGGTTGTATTGGGATGAGGGGTTTGTATTGGGATGAGGGTTTGTATTGGGATGAGGGTCTGTATTGGGATGAGGGGTTTGTATTGGGATGAGGGTCTGTATTGGGATGAGGGTCTGTATTGGGATGAGGGGTTGTATTGGGATGAGGGTCTGTATTGGGATGAGGGGTTGTATTGGGATGAAGGTCTGTATTGGGATGAGGGTCTGTATTGGGATGAGGGTCTGTATTGGGATGAGGGTCTGTATTGGGATGAGGGGTTGTATTGGGATGAGGGTCTGTATTGGGATGAGGGGTTGTATTGGGATGAAGGTCTGTATTGGGATGAGGGTCTGTATTGGGATGAGGGGTTGTATTGGGATGAGGGTCTGTATTGTGATGAGGGTCTGTATTGGGATGAGGGGTTGTATTGGGATGAGGGTTTGTATTGGGATGAGGGTCTGTATTGGGATGAGGGTCTGTATTGGGATGAGGGTTTGTATTGGGATGAGGGTCTGTATTGGGATGAGGGGTTGTATTGGGATGAGGGTCTGTATTGGGATGAGGGTCTGTATTGGGATGAGGGTCTGTATTGGGATGAGGGGTTGTATTGGGATGAGGGTCTGTATTGGGATGAGGGTCTGTATTGGGATGAGGGTCTGTATTGGGATGAGGGTCTGTATTGGGATGAGGGGTTGTATTGGGATGAGGGGTTGTATTGGGATGAGGGTCTGTATTGGGATGAGGGTCTGTATTGGGATGAGGGTTTGTATTGGGATGAGGGGTTGTATTGGGATGAGGGTCTGTATTGGGATGAGGGTCTGTATTGGGATGAGGGTTTGTATTGGGATGAGGGTCTGTATTGGGATGAGGGTCTGTATTGGGATGAGGAGGAGTAACTGTTGACTGTGATGGTGAACTAACGCTTTAATCTGCTCTGGTTTGTTGAGATTGGAGAAGCCCAGCAGAAAGCATGAGAAAGAGTCTGGACACACACACTCAGTTCACGGCTCAGTGGGAAGGGCTGATCGGCGTCGAACGCCAGCGCAGGTCTGAAGCCTCAGTCACACACACGTTCAGAAGCTGAGAGTGAGTGTGTGTGAAGATGATGTTTGTTCCTCAGTCTTGCAGATGTGGAGCAGCTTCTGATGTCCTGTAGCGTGTTCATCTACTCATCCATCAAGAGCTTCTTCTCCTGCTTTCCTCCAGTCAAGATGGCCTCACTCAACCTGTCCGGTAACAACAACAAAAAAATTATGTTCTTCCTCAGTGTTTTTGTCTTGTTTTCCAGCAAAAATATCTAAACATTCTTGAAGTCCCCCTGTCGTCAATCATTTTATCCCTTAAAACTCATCATCAAAATGACATATTTAAACGTTTTTTCCTTGAAAAAAAAGTCTTCATGCCTTAAAATATCTTATATGCAAAATATGCAATGTAACTCGACACCCTTGCCTCATTTAGTATGCGCGGTTCTATGAATATGCAAATAAGCCCCGCCTCCACTCACTCACTCAGCTCAGAGATCCACTGGTTGACGATCACACGTTGATCTGATTGGTTACAAGGTAGTTTGTGACGTCAGAAACACCAGCGATTTCAAAGCGTGTTTTTGAGACTGTCTTTGGTTCACTGCAGTTTTAAGGAGAAAATACTCAGCAATGCTGTCGCCTTATGAATTTACACATGCTTTGTCTTAAAGCATATTAAAAACACCACATAGACACATAAACAACATTAAAAGCTGGATTTACACCACAGTTAATGTAAATTTAAATCAAGATACATTTATTAGAGAAGCAAAATGACTGAAGATATTAAGAAAAATTTATCAGAATGAAGTGAGTTTTTGCTTAAAACAAGAGCAAATATCTGCCAATGCAGTCAGAAAATAAACTTTTTTCCCCTTTGAATTATTGTAATTTTTTATTGTTATAGTTTTATTAATATTTTGATATTAGCTTTTCTTTTTATATTTTTAGTTTTCATGTTAATTTTAGTTTAATCTTTAGTAATTTCATTTAAAATATTTTTTAAGTTATTTAAAAAAAATATTATTTAGGTTTAATTCATTTTCAGTTTGTTAGTTTTAGTTGTTACTTATTTTCATTTAATAATTAGTGCTTTCATTGCTTAAACTTATTTCACTGTATTGCCAAGGCAGCATTTCTAATTTTCACTTAAAGTTTTCAAATAACAGAAATGTTTTAATAGTTTTAGTTGTATAAATGTATCTTGATTTAAGAATGTTTAGATATTTGTGCTGGAAAACGAGACAGAAACACTGAGGAAGAAAAAGATTTTTTGCAGTGTATCTCTTTAGCTTGAAGGTCTCAGCAGGATCCAATATTATTTATGAATATGAATATGAAGTGAACACCTGCAGAATCACACATTTACGTAGATTTGTTACGGTTTGTTTGATCTCATTAGAACTGAATGTGACTTTATGAGGTCGTCAACAGACCCGATGATGATGGTTTATGAATATTCATGGTGCAGTTCTTGAAAATAAGCTTGTTTTACATGCTCTAAATCCTCGTTCGGCACATTTTAAACTCTTCACCCTCCACATGGCTTCTGTAAATCTACAGTATGTTATATATACGCTCTTTAATTTTATAAAATGTCTTCACCGTGTGATCTTAAGCATCCAAAGTGAAACTGATCCTAATAAGTGTCTGAATCTTAATCTCTGAATGTTGTATCACATTAATATTATCTGGTCTGTTCTAGTTACACTAATGTTTGTCTATGATTCATGTGATGTAAAACACTATAAAACACTATAAAATGTGCCTTTTAAATTCAGTCAGTCACTTATTAGGAAGTTTTCATCTGACACTATAGATCACCGGCTCTTAATATGTGTTAAAATGATATTAATTTGTCCAGAATTGCAGTAGCATCAGAGATAAATAACATCTGCAGTTCCTACATTCATAAATATCATATCTAATGTTTAAAAATACACTGCAAATAATACAATTACAAGTTTCACCATGATTTTACATAGCTAAAATACAAGGGTTTCGATTAGGGACGCACCGATATGAAAATTTTGTCCGAGACTCATAACTGATAATTCTTTATATTTGAAAAGATGACAGCCGATACATTGGCCGATAAATTTGTATATAATTTTTGAGAGCCTGATTACACCTTCACCTTTAAAAGCCATGTTCAGAATACACTCATTTGGCCACCTTTCCTCACCCCCCAGAAAAATTATTCTAATCATATTTCAAGCAATTCATAATGATCATGTTGACCAGCGTGCATCTAAAGGAAAAATACATTATTTATCAGCTTTAATATATCGGCCAAATCTTCTTATCGGACCGATAACGATAACATTAAAAGTGATCATAAGTGGGATATTGGAGTAAGAAAATATGTTTTATCCTTATTGCTTGTTCACAATTGCTGACAATAACAGGCTTTTAATCCTAATCCAGTAAATCACAAACGACTGGAAAGGTTCACTGGTTAAAAAGAACAGAAACCCTGAAGAACATTGAGCTCTAAACTCTTCTGGAATCCTCAAATGTGAGGCACAAATGTTGCACAGGAGATCCGAATGAGTTTCTACACATGATAAATCAACATCTGTAACTCTATGAAAGTGTTTATACGTTTATAGTAAATGCATCTTGATTTAAGAGTGTTTAGATATTTGGACTGGAAATAAGACAGAAACACTAAGAAAGAAATGGCATCTCTCTCCACTCTTCTGCTGTTAGTGACGCCGGCTGCCGTGTTGATGTGTGTGTGTTTGACGCCGGCTGCCGTGTTGATGTGTGTGTGTTTGACGCCGGCTGCCGTGTTGATGTGTGTGTGTTTGACGCCGGCTGCCGTGTTGATGTGTGTGTTTCAGGATGTCAGATGGTCTTTCTTTTGGACTGCGGTCAGAGCCGAGTCAGCGTCCAGAAGAGGTGAAACACACACACACACACACACACATTCAAGAGAAAACTGCTTTATTACAGATGAGCAAAATGGATTTTATCTTTAAAAGAGGAAAGAGTGTGTTCTGTTTGATTTATTGACTTGTGCTGTATTGATCTCTCGAGGGGAATTACGGCCGAGAGTTAAAGCTTCTCTTTTGCCGTTTCTGATGAACTTTTTTGTCATTTTATTATGATCTTTTTTTCTGTTGTTTAAAATATATCCATAAAGGACTTATTTTGATCATTTTTAATTAATTTTTATTTTTCTATTTTTGGCTTTAATTAAAAATGTTGTGATATAAATTTTGTTAGTTTTTTGTCATTGTTATTATGATTTATACCATGGTCTGGGTGAATACTCGATTCTGATTGGCTGCAGGGTGTCCGTTAAAAAGTGATAATGTACACCTAGGAAAGGCGTCCTGTCAATTTGCCTGATGACAGTTCTAAATGATTGCGCTGGCTCAAACTCACTGATCCACTGCTGCGGTCGGGTCGCTGTGGCCACGTTGCTTGGCAACGCCTGTATACGGGAGATATTAAATAGTGCGCTCGACTTAATATATAAAAACCCTCACGATTTTTACTCTAAAACACATTAAAGTATTATTAATTGATTAAATATTTCTTTCTTTCGTAAGTAACCATGGTATAAGCGGGTTAATGCCCTTCGAGGTGTCCATTATCAGGTTTTAATGGACTTCGGCGGAGGCAATCGTCCTCCACTGCGCGTCGGACGGTTCACGCCTCGCCGTCGTCCATTAAAACCTGATAATGGACACCTCGTCGGGCATTAACCCTTACTTATTTTATTATTATTATAATTTTTTTTTAATATGTCCATAAAGGATATACTGTATTTTTAATATTTTACATTTTTATTTTTATTTTTCTAGTTTTGGCTTTAATTAAAATTTTAGTGATAGAAGTTTTGTTTGTTTTTGTCATTTAAAAAATATTTATATATATTTGTTTAAGATGTCTATATAGAACATATTTTTCATATTTTTACGTTTTTATTTTTCATATTTTCATTTAAGAAAGTTTTAGTTTTAGAAATTTTGTGTGTATTTGTCATTTTTATTACTTCTTTTTTTTTTGGTCTATATACTTTTTATCCATTTTTATTTCAGTTTTAGTTTGCTATTTTGGTACATCAATTAAACTAAATGAGAATGTGAAATTAATTTTATTTTGAAGTAACAGGAATGTATTTATGTATTGTAGTGTTAGTATAATAACCCTGACAGGGATGCCAGTAAACTGTTTCAGCGCTCTTTCCTCGACCAGATGATCCGGCATTCAGGGACAGATGTCTTCATATAGCAAGAGATGTGACAAACGCATATAGATCTGCAAAGGGTTTCCTTATATTAGCTGGTTTTATTATCACATTAGCATATAGATGAGCTCCGAGATAATAAGCATGAAGCGAAAGACACAAAACACCAATTCTGCGTTGATTTACTTCATTGGCATCAAAGAAAGGATGATGTCATGCAGTCTAACAATATCCTGTGACCATATCAATTCAATTAAGTGTAGAAATAGAGCAGAATCTGACATTTCCTTTTCTTAATCCAAATTTGCAGGTTTAAATGAAAAAATCCCGTATTTTAAATGTGTTCTCAAACTTTTGTGCTGAAAATATTGAAACAGTGTTTCTCTCTCGCTCTCTCTCTATCTCTCTCTCTCTCTCTCTCTCTCTCTCTCTCCTCTCTCTCTCTCTCTCTCTCTCTCCTCTCTCTCTCTCTCTCTCTCTTGCTCTCTCTCTATCTCTCTCTCTCCTCTCTCTCTCTCTCTCTCTCTCCTCTCTCTCTCTCCTCTCTCTCTCTATCTCTCTCTCTCTCCTGCTCTCTCTCTATCTCTCCTCTCTCTCTCTCCTCTCTCTCTCTCCTCTCTCCTCTCCCCCTCCCTCTCTCTCTCTCTCTCCTCTCTCTCTCTCCCTCTCTCTCTCTCTCTCTCTCTCTCTCCCTCCCTCTCTCTCTCTCAGGCGGGCTTTGGCCGGTCCTGTCGGGTCGGTGTATCTGATGACTCTCGGGGGGGTTCGTTCTGTCCTGCTCAACCAATGGCAGTGCAGCGCCTCAGCCAACGCTCGAATCCTGCGCTCGCTCTTGGACGGTGAGTCAAACACACATTTACACTCATGCGTTCGGCTGACGCTCTTATCCAGAGAAACCTGTAGCTCATGCTACTCTTGAGCACTTCTTGACGCCTCTTCATGACGACTCGTTTGCTGTATTCCTCACGTGTAAGTTTCTGTGGATAAAGGCGTCTGCTAAATGACTGGATGTAAATGCATTAAAGGACAACATTAGATCAGTTCAAGCATTCCCTGGGAATCGAACACACAAGCTTCAGGAATGTCCTGGAAAATAATCTAGTGTAGGATTTACTATCAAACAGTTTCCATTGTTTCAATTGCTAGTAAGTTTCAAAAACAATTGCAAAGAAAATGACAAGTAACACTGAATGTGAAATGCTTGAAGTAGAAACACTTATTTAAAGCCTTTATATATAATGCATTGTAAAATATGTTTAATGCATTAATTATGCCTTCTTATTGTGTGATCTCATGAACAATTTGAAACACAGTTATAATACTTTATTGATTGAACACACCTTTAGAATGTATAATGCATTAAAACACATGAACTTTGGCTATTTATGAAAAGATATAATGCATTATAGCGTACATTATGAATACCTTTATAATGCATCAAACATAAATGCTTTAAATGAAGTGTTTCCATATTTAGACTCCAATCATCTCTTATTTACAACTTTAGACACACGTGATGCTTGTTCAAAAGCACTTTTGAAATCAACTTCGTGTGTGTGTGTGTGTGTGTGTGTGTGTGTGTGTGTAGATCTACTGAACACAGGACTGACCTCAGGACGGGCTGCTCATGTTTTACGAACACACAAGTCAGAAAGAGCAGAAGTCAGCGGAAAATCATCCAGCCTGACAGGTGTGTGTGTGTGTGTCTGTGTGTGTGTGTGTCTGTGTGTGTGTGTGTGTGTGTGTGTGTGTGTGTCTGTGTGTGTGTGTGTCTGTGTGTGTGTGTGTGTGTGTGTGTGTGTCTGTGTGTGTGTGTGTGTGTGTGTGTGTGTGTGTCTGTGTGTGTGTGTGTGTGTGTGTGTGTGTGTGTGTGTGTGTGTGTGTGTGTGTCTGTGTGTGTGTGTGTGTGTGTTTGCTTTCTTTATGTCTGCTGCATGCGCACCTTTAAGTGTTTGTTTATGCAACTGAACAGCCGAACTGATGAAGGCTTGTGGTGTGTGTTTCTCTCGTCTCGTGGTGTGTGTTTCTCTCGCCACTCTTCAGACGAGGGTGCGGGTGTAAACGTGGACTCTTCTTCTGAAGACGTCC
This sequence comes from Abramis brama, assembly GCF_963993115.1. Taxonomy (NCBI): domain Eukaryota; kingdom Metazoa; phylum Chordata; class Actinopteri; order Cypriniformes; family Leuciscidae; genus Abramis; species Abramis brama. The sequence continues at coordinate 956,579 of NC_139981.1, read as the reverse complement.
TGAGGAAAACACCTCTGATCTCCAGTGCTTTCAACTTTGTCATCTATGGACTTCCTAATTTAGTGGTTATATGAACAACTGGAGATGTTTGTGATGTAACCTCAGCATAACAATCAGTTACTAATGATTTCCTTCTGAAATTAAACAGATGGTCTGTTTCTTCCACTTCTTTTTTGTTGTTTAAAGGTAAATGTTTAAAGCCAGTTAACATGTAAATGTTACGATCAGACATGTTCCTCTTTTATTGTTCTTGCTGTCAAACAAATATTGATAATCCCAAACTCTTCAGTAATAAATGATGAAATTCAAGTGCAATCATGAGCGTCATGTGACTTTTTCCACTATAAACAGGGTTCGTTCAAGTGCTTAAAGTGCTTGAACTTCTTGAATTTGACTTTTTGAAATTTAAGTCCTTGAAATCCCTTGAAAACAGCCATATTTATGAAGACTTACTTGAAAAATGCTTGAATTATTGAAAGACAATATATGTGAAATTAGTGTTTCATTTTATCAATAAAGTAATCTTTTCATGCAAAATGAACCCTGCAGCTCGTCTGATATAGATACTGGGCCTTATTTTAACGATCTGAAACGCAAGTATCAAGTGCGAAACGCAAGTAACTTTGTGGGCGAATCTCGGGCGCTGTTGCTATTATACCGGCGGGATAAATGACTCTTGCGCTCGACGCAAATCTAAAATGTGTGGTTTGGGCGTAACGTGAAATAAACCAATCAGAGCATCATCTCATGTTCCCTTTAAGAGCAGGCGCGCTTGTTCCATGGCGGATTGCTATTATAACGGCGGATTTGCCAGACGCACGCCAGGAGCGGTTCACAGCCGAGGAGACCGACGTTCCCGTCAGGGCCGTAAAACACAGAGAAGTGACATTGGGGATGGAGAAACACACCCAGATCAGCTTCGGTTAAACAGGCGTATGATAATCTGGGTAAATGTGTAAGCTAGATTTATGCCTATTCTTTCACATCATCATGGACACAACAATGATTTCCCTCGTGTGGAATATTTTTCCTTGTAATAATGTATGGTTTGCAAAAATGGGAACTGCTGCGTCTGTGTAGATGAGAGAAGCAAAGTGTGTGTGCGTTGTGCACACGCTACATTATGGCCAAGCATGCGCCCTTAAAATAGCATCTGAATAACATGCGTAACGCGCCACTGACTTTAGACGAGGTTTCTCCTGGTCAGTGGCGGAATTGTTTTCTGAAACTGCAAAATAGCACCAGGGAACGTTTGCGCTGGAACACGCCTCCTCTCTTCACTGAACCGCCCCCGGGAGCGCAAGTTCATTCCCTAATTTACCGACGTGCGTCTGTGGAGGGAAAAGTCCGCTGTGCGTCGGGTGCAAAATAGGAATGATACATGCGTCGCTGTACATGTCAATTGCGCTGGGTGTGAGATAGAGCCCATAGAGGCATTTCTCATGGCTATGAGTGTGATATTGCTCAACTATCCAAGTATATGATAAAGCTTTCATTCTTCTGATCAATCATATATTCATGGGGGAAAAAACATTTGAATAAGGAATATTTTTTATCTATTTATCTTTTTGAAAATGTGAAAGATAATAAAGATATTGTTCGATAAGTAAGATCTCTGATTGTAGTCCTTGAAAACCAAAAAAGTCCTGGAATATCTACAGTATCGTATGAACCCTGTAAAGAAGCGTTTGTGCAATGGAAAGATTTGATGGATGTTGAAGGTTCTTCGATGCCTTTATTTCCCCTCCTCTGTCGGGTTTGTGTTCTCTGTGTTATTTCTCTCATCTCATGTCTACGGGACTGTTGAGTCGTGGAGAACCGATGAAGACGAGGATCCGTCCGTCTCTCAGAGGAAGACGAAGAGAAAAGGATTCTGGATGAAGAAAGTCTCTGTGTCCGTCAGGAACGAGATAAAGGTAAGTGTTGAGTTTCAGAAAACACATCCCATGTTCCAGAAATCATCCAGCTAAACACATATAACTAATTCAAACTATTCTGAGTTTCTGAAGAACGAGTTTTCCATTCCATTGCAATAAGAATATTATCCATAATCCAGTAAATCACAGTTCTTCGTTAAGTCTGACTGACTGTTATTCACAGAGCTCTTAATTGGTTTACAAATTTATAATGCAAAATAATACAATCCTGTTCTCAGTGAGTGGGAAGAGTTTAATTTTCATTGATTTTTAAGAAAACTCCCATTTTTAGACGAACTGGTTTATAGTGTGTATGTGCTTTATTAAAAAAAGGATTTCCAAAAGAAACATCAAGAAACAGAGAAGATCCAGATGATGATAAAGGTGAGTACTTCTGTTTATGAAGGTATGTTTATTTCTCTGTCTAGAATCATGAATTCAGATCAATGGGTGAAATATTAATATTTCCATATATGTATATATAGTGTTTAGCAGAGCGATTGGCTTTAGTCTATTACTCATTACTGTTTAAAAATACACTGATATATGAATAATTACTACTAAATACCAGAACAAGAACCAGCGATACTTTAATATCCTTGAGATACTATTATAGTTTTTATTCAATTTTGAATTATTAAATTTAACATCATTTTGAATGTTTTTATTTTTATATTGTCCATTTTAAAGATTTTGAAATTGTGTTAGTTTATTTATTAAAATGGTGAATCATAGTTTTTATTAATTTTTATTTCAGTTTTAGTTATTTTTGTACATCAAGCTGAAATAAAGTAAGTTTAGGGGTTTTAATTTTTTTAAAGATATTTTATTTTATTTCAGTTAACGTTTATTTATTTTCTCAAGCAGTTTTTTTTTTATGTTTTGATTTTTGTTTTAGCTTTAGCTTTCTTGTCAGAAAAACTGCATGGGCTTCTATATGTTTATTAGTTAATTGCACTCATTTGTCATTAGTGGAACACGACTGATCAAAGTTGATCATGACGCGTATGCAGTGTTTGCACATGGCTCGACTTCAGTCGTAATAAACCTGCTGGTTTCAGTGTTTCTGAAATGAGTTCTTTGAGGTTTGATTGACAGCTCAGTGTGTGATGAGGTGTGATGTGTGTTATGACCTCATCTAGGTAAGACTGAAATAGAGAAATTGTTTTCTCAAACTTTTTATACTCCATATCACAGGTGGAAAACACATTTCAGAGGTGAGAACACCCAGAACAACCAACTCACAAATAAATCTAGTTTATGTCTAAAAGCGGCGTTAAACACAGCCTTGATCAAAGCAAACAGAAGTACGAATTCTAACAGAAGTACTCCTAATATTCAGATTATGAATTGTTAGTATTTATTAATAGTTCTTGTGTTTGCTTGATTACTCACATAAAACAAAATATATTGCAATATATAGCAAATCTCTGCTTCATCTCAAAATGTGACTATATTTTCTATGAAGACCGAGAAAGAGTGTCTCGTGACGGACGTGTTGGAGTTTGAACAAGTAAAGGATAAACACATGATCCCATCAGTTCATCATCATCATCATCTTCATCACCAGATGAGAGGTTTGAGCGCTTCAGTTTCTCTCATCACACTTCAGTGTTTGATTCACACATATAATCCTCAATAATCCTGAATCTCGGAGAATAAGCCGAGGCTTTCCTCTTCAGTGCAGGTTGAGCTCTCGATGTGCTGAGGCTCAGTGATGCTGAACCGAGACCATATTCAGTGTATTTGGACAGTTGAAGTGGAAGCCAGTTGTCCAGCATTCAGGAACTCTTTTTGTTACACACAGATTAAAAACACAGAGATGAAGATTGAAAAGGAAAAGAGGATTTCACAGTCGAGTGGAGAGCAAACTCAAACACAAGGCAAGTTTATTTATACAGCATATTTCATACACTACGGTAATTCAAAGTGCTTTACTGAAAGGAATTAAAATAATCACAAAATGAAAGCAAGGAAAATCAAAACAGAGATATATGATTCAGTTATAAAATGAATTAAAAGAGTAAAAAGATGATACATAGATAATCTTCTCATCTGGCAAAACATCTTATTTTTCACAACTCCCAGTTTTACTGTGAGATTGTCCCATGTTGATTACTGATTACACCCAGATCTCCACGATTGAGATTAGTGGTCATAAAT
>NC_139981.1:930000-947500 GCF_963993115.1 Abramis brama | reverse complement strand
TGTATGGATGCTAGGGTGCAGCTAAGGTGTTCTGTGGGGTCGCTAGTGTGTTATGTGTGGTTGCTGGGTGTTGCTAGGGTGTTCTGTGTGGTTACTAGGGTGTTGCGGAGAAGTTCTTTGTAGATATGTTGCTACTAGGGTGTATGTGATGTTTGTTGCTAGAGTTTTCTCTATGGGTGAGAGGGTGTTGCTAAGGTATCTATGTGGTTGCTAGAGTGTGGTTGCTAGGGTTGCTAAGGTGTTCAATGTGGCTAGGATGTTACTAGGGTGTGTGCGTGTGCATGTGTGGTTGCTGTTTGTTGTTAGGGTGTTCGGGATGGATGCTAGGGTGCAGCTGAGGTGTTCTGTATGGTCGCTAGGTGTTGCTAAGGTGTTCTATGTGGTTGCTAGGGTGTTCTGTGTGGCTAGGGTTTTGAATGGATGTTCTGTGTGTTTAGGGTGTTGCTAGGGTGTTCTGTATAGTAACTAGGTGTTGCTAAGGTGTTCTATGTGGTTGCTGGCGTCTACAGTCGGTTTCTGTTCCGCTTTATCCTGGAAATTTCATATGATCTATTTATACAGCCACAATGTTCCCACATCACAGGAATCAGAGTCAGAATACGGAAATCTCATGATCCGTAAGAGGCTGTTCTGTGTGTCACATTAAAGTTTAAAAGCTCTTGTTCAGTGTGTCATGATCCCAAACCTTCTAAAGTGGAGGAATAAATCGAAACAGACTTGAGGGCCCTTAAAGGAATGTTCCTGGTTTAATCCGAGTTAAACTCTTTCTTTCAACAGCGTTTGTGATATGTTAGCAATGTCAAGGCAGGGTTATTATTGTCAACTAAAACTAAAACCATTTTTAAAAAAATTCATTACTTGAAATAAAATTAATATTAACTAAAATAAAATCTAAGAAATATATTATACAAATATATTTTTAAATAATAAAAATAATAAATAATAAAAAAAAATAAAAAAAATTGATGGTCAAGAAACAAATTTCTATACATATGTAAGTGTGTGTGTGTGTGTGTGAACATCTGAAATGCACCAGCACACTTTCAGGCTTTCACTCTCATGAATAGACGATCCGTGCATTCTTAAAAACACCAGATCTATCCCGTCACAAACACATGCATAAACACACAACTAGAGCTTCCTATAACCATAATCACACGCATCCACTCCGCAAAACCACAGGGAAATACGCTTCTCTCTCCTCCGTCTGCCAGACACTCGAGCTGAAAGATAATTGGGGGAAACGGGAAGGCAGAGTTGTACAGTGACTCCAGGTTCAGCTGTTCTCTCGGGAGAGCGCTTGCTGTGTTACGAACCGTTAAAGATGACAGTGACTGACGGCTGTGGGATTGTGAGAGTGATTCGACTGTTAGCAGCGCTTGCATCATCGCATGCATTTGATTCTGTGGCTCAGTGTTTGTCCAGGGCTTTAGCTGGATATCAGTTTCGCACAGCAGAGGAAAAAATGTTTATTCTCTAGACCAGGAGTTTCACACTGGGGGCCGCAAAAGAGTGCCAGGGGTCCATGGAAAAGTTTAGAGGAAAACGCTACATTTTTGCACTATAAAAAAATGCTAAACATAAATAAGATTCAAATAAATGATTAAATACAAATTTGAAAAAGTAAATGCACAACATTTTATTAAAATAAGTAAATTAATTATTAAATAAATAAAATGATGTTGAAATAAATAATTAAATAAAAATGTGAATAAAGTAAATACCTATAGATAAAAATAAGTCAGCTAATGATTAAATAAGTAATCAGATTAAAATAAGTATACTAATGGTTTGATATAAAAAAAAAAAATTTTATGAAATAAAAATTAGATTAAAATGAATAAAACAAATGATGAATAGAAAAAAAAGGAAATTAAATTATATCATATTTTTTATAAAATAAATATATACAATTCTTATTAAAAACAAGTAAACAAATGATTAATTAAAAATAATTATTAAAATAAATAATCAATTATATTTACATGCAATTACATTAAAATATGTAATCAAATGATTAAATAAAAATACGATTATAAATAATTAATGAAAATGATTAAGTGAATTAGATGCATTAAAATAAGTAAATAAATGGTTGAATCAAAATTTTGTCACGAAGTAAACTAATAAATAAATAAAAATTTGATTAAAATAGATAAATACACATTTAAATAAAGTAAATAAAAATAATTAAATAATTAAATAAAACATGATTAAAGTAATACAAAAAATTTGATTAAGTCAACTAATGATTAAATAAATTAGATTAAAATGAAAAATGTAATGAAAATTAAATTAATATAACAAGTAAATAAATAATACATCTAACTGTACAGTACAGTTCTGTAAAAAAAGTAATAATGTAACTTCATAACCGAAACTCCTGATCTGCTGTGTTGCTTGTGAAGTTGCAAATTTAGCAGACCTGCATGCAAATAGAATGTTTATAAAATATTTTTATTTATACAACCAACTAAAGAAGATGACACAAAAACACTGTCCGTCATGGTACTAAAACATGAGATCTGATATAATAGTGCAAAAAAAAAAAAAGAAAGAAAGAAATCAACACCCTTATGTTTTTTCACATAATGCAGCATTTTTTCAAGGACGCTATTAAAATAAACACATCTTTAGTGCTTTTCTTTGAGCTTCTCAACCTCCTCTTGTGTTTTTCAAGTTATTCAAATTTATCAAAAATGTTTTGTCATTTTATGTAATATTCTTTTTAAAGCATGTGTTTTGTGTTGGTTTTATGTCTGATTTGGCAGCAATATTACTTGAAAAAAAATCAGCATTGCTCCTGTCTGTATTGTTACAGTTATTGTTACAGTTTGTTAACATTAGTTACTTTCATGTTAATTAACATGTAACTACAATGAACAGTTGTATTTTTATTAACTGTGTCAACAAAGATGATTAAATACTGTAATAAATGCATTTTGCTCATTGTTAGTCAATAATGGGACCTTAATTTAAAGGGTTACCAATATATTTAATAACTAATCTTTTTAGCTGCTTGCCTAACTTTTAATTGGATGGATTTCTCTACTAATTTAATATAAAATAGATTAGTGACAGCATTTCAGAGAATTGCAGGAATAATTGAAATTTTAAGACTCCAACTTACAGGTAAAAGTGTTTTCTAGAGGAATTGTGTGCATTCACACACACACTTTTGCAGTCTGCCTTTACCTTCTGAAAGTAAGTTTCGCATCTGCTACTGCAGCTGGAGAACAGCTGTATGTCAGTCGATGTTGTGCTGAGACTTCAGCTTGTTCTGGAAGAAATCTTGCATTATTTAAAGGGACTGTGTGTAGGAATTTCTCCCAGAGTTCCCAGGTTCACAGAGTTACGGGTCACAGCTGTCCGTCAGCTCAGCACATGTTGTGTAACGGCATCAGCGCTGGGTTTCTGTGAGCAGGAGCTGTGAAGGTGATCTGTTGTGTGTGTGAAGGTGATCTGTTGGTGTCACTCGGGTCGCAGTGGCTCTGAGCTGATGATAGATCAGTTTTGACACATTGAGGACGCCGCGTCTCCAGAGACTCAATGTGGGACACATCAGTTTATTCTCCTCTTTTCTGACCGGCGTCTAAAACTCCTCCGTGAGCTGTGGGCCGGACTGGGAATGTTAAAGGCACAATATGTAACTTTTTTGCTTTAAAAATAGCAAAAATCACTATATCAATGTTATATTTTTTTTTTAGTTGTTTACTTACATTATTCCGACTGTTTCCAACAACTTTCAAACCAGGAGAAATTTTAATTTAATTCGAAGACACGGCACGTTTCTTTATTTCCGTTTTGTCGCAGTCAATGCCGTCATATCCGCGTTGTCCCTGGTTTCCGCTCGTGCTGCCATGGTAACCAGAGTTATGAACCAGAGCCCTCTGATAGTAACCAAGACGACAGACGTGGACCACTGTAGTTCACAATGTCTATCTGCACGCTGTTGTTGTTTCGTTCAAACATTATGGACCATGGCAAGCAGACTTTGGATAAAAAAGGAGAACTAAAACGAGAATCAATATCAGCGCGGTGTTTTCGAGATGCCGAGAGCTCCCATAGACAGCATATAAACGAGAGCTCCACGTCCGACACTTCGACCGCTCCTACATGTACTTTATTACACAGGTGAGCACATTTACATAAAACTAATCAATGTTATTCAACAATGATAAAATGTCAGAATATGATCTGTATGTTATTCTCATGTTGATCTAGTTTACTGCTAGTCTCATACAGACAAACTAACACATACTTTTCAACACATTCAAATGCAGTTTAGTGTGATAGTGTAATGTTAGACCAGGTGAAACAGCGCTGTGTTACCTCACAAGTTTAATTTGTGTAATAAACTGACCTGTGAGTAGTGATTCTGCGTGTAGTTCGGTAGAATGAAATGTCCATATTCCTTTTATATCCGCGGGACTCGCGTCGCGTGTGGAGCCGATAGCTGTCTCTTAGCAATCCCGAACTGCTTCATATCACAGTCATGATAAAAGCATCTGTATTCAGTCATCCATAAACATTATTAGATCGGCCGGCTTGACGTTGACGACAAGATCCATAATTCTTAGCAAATGTTGCGTCATCAAACTACGCCTTTGTTATTGTAAATAGGTTAGCGACCCATAGTGGAGAAAAAATCCCATACTGTACGTTTAAGCAAGTGTTTGCAATTAATGTGAATTATTGAGGACAACACATGCTGGAACATTGAACTGAATTGAAAGTTCCCTTTTTGAAGGATTCAGTTCCGGAATTCCCAAAAGTTCACAAACTGAACGCACAGTCTAAATAGGGAGATTTAGAGACTTCTACAGCATTTATTAATCATAGTCAAAATTAATCTCTATATTTACTAATAATTTTTTTTTTATCATAAGTTGTATTTGGTAACATTAGTTTATGCATATTAATTAACTCAGTCTCTCTCACACACACACAGTCTCTCTCTCTCTCTCTCACACACACACACACACACACACAGCAGATATTTTGGTCCAGTGTGATTCACACACAGATCCTCTCTCAGACTTTACCCACTAGAAGAGCAGCAGTTACTCTTATTATAAGCGTTGATTAACGCAGACAGATCCAAAACACACAGTTCTTCTTTAATCCTCTGTTGTTCCTCATTAAACACGCAGCCTCGATCCATCCTGAGGATTCGCGTTCCTCATAATCCTCCGACATCAATATAAACAGAACCTGATGGAGACGAGCGTGATTAAGATGATTTGGATCCGCATCGCTCGAGCTGTTAAACACACTCATGATCAGTGTAAGTGTCTCCTAATGGCTTTGATATTGTTTCAAGCTCAAATTAATCCCATCCTGAAGTTCCGGAACGTTCAGTCATTAGTTGTTTATGTCTGATAAGTGTCTTTTCTCCCTGTAGGAGAGCGTGTGAACCTCAGGCTCTTCATGTCTGTCTCAGAGCAGGTACTTTCATGTTTAAAGGGTTACTTCCATTTTTTCTTGTGATAAGTTAATTCATAAAATTTTATTAAAATAAAAAAATGAATCAAAACAAAATGACCCAATCCATAAAATGATCGCATGATGGAAAAAGTTCTATATGTTAAGTTCTTATTTATTTAATTTATTTATTTAAACTTTAAAAAATGATTAAATGCAAGTTTGCATTAATGCAATTTGTTCTTCAACTGTCAAAATATCAGATATCATAATGTTCATAATGTCCACAAAATTTCGTAAGGAAGAGTTTGAAGTAAGTGACCATGTTTGGAGTGGAATAGTAGCAGACTTGCTACAACTGTCCCAATCCCCCTTAATTCACCCGACATATATCAGAAGTAACTAGTCCCAATTTAAACATCTTGTGCTGTGTTTTGTGTGTTCTGTGTACAATTTTATACTGAATTAACTGGATGTTTATGTTTGTACTTAAGATAAAAGTGTTTCTGCAAACTGTTCTCCAAAATTCCTCATTTGTGTTGATATTGAGATCTTTTTCCCATCGTTTAACTGGAGCTGCTATTGTTTTAGTATCTACAGGTCACAGATGATATTCAAGTGTAGAATTTACTAAGTGTTTTTAATGAATTACTAATTGTGGTGATATGTTTTAGGATTGGGGGAGGTTGTGCAATATCTTTGTTTCCGATTGTGGTTTTAATAGTAATTCTTGATTTGTAGGTAATAGTAATACTGTTCTTTTCCCACGTTAAATTTCTGAGTTAATTCTATAAATAGCGAAGCTGTTGCCAGTAAACAGGTGATGTAGATGTGTGATACCTTTCTCTTTCCATTTAATATTGTTTAGCAGAATGTTGTTGATGGTAAATCAGGATTGTGCCATATAGGTGAGTTGATGTATTAATCTGCCACCGAGCAGTGAGAGTTGTTTTAATCGTTACGTTCTTAAAAAGATTGTTCTGTTTGATTGTTTTTGTGAGGGATGGGAGATCAGAAATGGTTATTTCTTTGCATTCTGTGTGTTCTAACTCTAGCCATGGGTTTTGGGGGCTGTCACCTTTGATCCATTTGCAAAAGTATTGTAGATGTGATGCTCAGTAATAATATTGAAAGACCGCCTTGAGCTTTATTTTTATTAAGTGTTTGTAAACTAATTTTAGGATTCTTTTTTTCCCAGTAGAATTTGTTGATTATTTGATTTAATGATGTAAACCATTTCTTAGTTGGTTGTACCGGAGTCATGGTGAATAGATAAAGGAGTTTTGGGAGAATATATGTTAACTGTTGCAATACGACCTATAATGGAAAGCGGAAGGTTCGTCCGTCAAGTTAAATCATCTTCTATTGTTTTCAACGAGATTAAACAAGTCAGACAGGATCTGGGATATGTTTATTCCTAAGTGTGTAATATTATTCATTATGAACGGTGTGTCTTGTATGCTCCTGTCCTGTGGTTTCATATTCAGTGGTAAAATTGTTGATTTAGTCCAGTTTATGGAGGAGTCTGAGTTTAATTATTTCTGTAAGTGATGTTTTAGGATTTTGTACAAATAATAGGATGTCGTCTGCATATCACGACATTTTATGATTAGTGTTGTTTGATAAAACTCCAAAAATGTTATCATTCTGTCTTCTGGTTCTATAAATAAGGCGAAAGTAATGGTGATAATGGGCATCTCGCTGAAGCCGGAATGATGATGATGATATTATGCCATTCGTTATAACAGATGCTAGTGGACTATTTAATCCAGTGAATAAAGCAGTCTGCAAACCCACATTTGTTAAGTGTCATATAAAGAAAGTACCAGCTAACTTTATCAAAAGCTTTTTCTGCGTCTAATGATATGATTATGGTCTTTTTATTGTTTTGATTCCATAGGTTCATAATGTTGAATAATCGTCTGGTATTGTTCGATGACTGCTGTCCTTTGATGAACCCTGTTTGGTCTGGATGGATGAGAGATGAAATTACTGATTCAAGACGTGTAGCCAAAGCTTTACTAATAAAGTCAGTATTTAGAAGAGATAATGGGCGATAATAACGTTGGGTCTTTGTTTGGTTTAAGCAGGACTGAATTAGTGCTGTGTTCATATAGAAGAAAGTTTTTCATTTCTGCCGTCATTCGCAAGAATAATGGTGATATAGTTGGTGATTATAGTTGGGTATCCATCTAAACCTGGGGCTTTAATGTCTGATAGAGATCCAAGAGCTTGTTTATATTCAGTTTCTGATCTAGATTCTTCTGATTCTCTTTGTGTTGTGGTTAGACCGGGTAAAAAATAAATAGTTAAGAAATGATTTAGTGTCATTAACTTTTGGTTCTTTAGCATTACTGTATAGATGTTTATAAAATGCACAAAGTATCATTGATGTCTTGTAAGGTGTGGAGTGTCTTTCCTTCTGGATTACTGATTACCGGGATAAGTGTCTTTTCTCTATTACGTTTGAGTAGATTAGCAAGATATTGACCTGATTCGTCATTATGTTCAAAGTGTGTATGTCTTAGGCATTGTTTTTGGAGTTCTCCATGAAGGATTAGCCTGGTAATATCAAACTCTGCTACTTCGCTTGGTCTTGTAGACAGAGTCTGGCATATCATAATTGAAAAGCGTTTTCTTTCTCGCGGGGGGGGGCGCTTGTCTGAAGTTTAAAATCATTGGTTACCCGTAAGCCAATCACATAACGTTAGGTTATGGCGTGTGTTATGCGCATGCTCAGCCGCGTCTAACTTCCACTGTAAACACACGTATGATGCGAAAACAAAACCATCGAGCGAAATACCGGAGTGAACATGGCTGTGAACGACTTTTGCAGATTATGTGAAGTAAATCTACGCATCCACGGTGCAATCAGCGTCTCCGTCACGGCTCTCAGCCCGCCCTCTGTTCGTTGATTGGCCGGCTGTTTTCAGGCCGGAGGAAAACTGGGAGATAGGTCGCTGTCTCAGACTGAGTACAGAAGCGAACTGAAATTGAGCGGAAGTACGAAGTCTGACGTAGTCAGGCTAATGAAGGATGCCCATTGCTTTTTAAAGTATTCATTAAACTCATTGTTTTGAAGTAATGAAGTATTCATCCTCCATCTAAATGATTTGTTTAGAATCATTCCTGTTATTAATAGTTATAGTAATTGGTGCATGGTTAGAGATAATGATAGGGTGTATTGTTGTATTTAAAATTAAGAAATAATCAATTTGTGAATATGATTTATGAACTCCTGAAAAATAACTGTATCCTCTTGAGCTTGGGTTTGTAAGTCTCCAGCTGTCATCACTGAGACCAAGGACAGTCATGTATTGTTTAATGGTTTCTGTAGATTGCCATGGTTTAAATGTTAATGAATCTTTAATACATTACCGTCATCCATGAGTCTGATTTCTGCCGAGTCCATCGGATTCTCCATCGGCTGTAGAGGTGAGGAACAACAACTCCCATGATTCCCTGAAATCAGGGCGTCATCAAGCTATGCCTTTGTTTTGAATAAACGACCTCTAGTGGCGAAAACGTACATAGTTTGGCTTTAACTACAGTGAGGAAAATAAGTATTTGAACACCCTGCTATTTTGCAAGTTCTCCCACTTGGAAATCATGGAGGGGTCTGAAATTGTCATCGTAGGTGCATGTCCACTGTGAGAGACATAATCTAAAAAAAATCCAGAAATCACAATATATGATTTTTTAACTATTTATTTGTATGATACAGCTGCAAATAAGTATTTGAACACCTGTCTATCAGCTAGAATTCTGACCCTCAAAGACCTGTTAGTCTGCCTTTAAAATGTCCACCTCCACTCCATTTATTATCCTAAATTAGATGCACCTGTTTGAGGTCGTTAGCTGCATAAAGACACCTGTCCACCCCATACAATCAGTAAGAATCCAACTACTAACATGGCCAAGACCAAAGAGCTGTCCAAAGACACTAGAGACAAAATTGTACACCTCCACAAGGCTGGAAAGGGCTATGGGGAAATTGCCAAGCAGCTTGGTGAAAAAAGGTCCACTGTTGGAGCAATCAATAGAAAATGGAAGAAGCTAAACATGACTGTCAATCTCCCTCGGACTGGGGCTCCATGCAAGATCTCACCTCGTGGGGTCTCAATGATCCTAAGAAAGGTGAGAAATCAGCCCAGAACTACACGGGAGGAGCTGGTCAATGACCTGAAAAGAGCTGGGACCACCGTTTCCAAGGTTACTGTTGGTAATACACTAAGACGTCATGGTTTGAAATCATGCATGGCACGGAAGGTTCCCCTGCTTAAACCAGCACATGTCAAGGCCCGTCTTAAGTTTGCCAATGACCATTTGGATGATCCAGAGGAGTCATGGGAGAAAGTCATGTGGTCAGATGAGACCAAAATAGAACTTTTTGGTCATAATTCCACTAAACGTGTTTGGAGGAAGAAGAATGATGAGTACCATCCCAAGAACACCATCCCTACTGTGAAGCATGGGGGTGGTAGCATCATGCTTTGGGGGTGTTTTTCTGCACATGGGACAGGGCGACTGCACTGTATTAAGGAGAGGATGACCGGGGCCATGTATTGCGAGATTTTGGGGAACAACCTCCTTCCCTCAGTTAGAGCATTGAAGATGGGTCGAGGCTGGGTCTTCCAACATGACAATGACCCGAAGCACACAGCCAGGATAACCAAGGAGTGGCTCTGTAAGAAGCATATCAAGGTTCTGGCGTGGCCTAGCCAGTCTCCAGACCTAAACCCAATAGAGAATCTTTGGAGGGAGCTCAAACTCCGTGTTTCTCAGCGACAGCCCAGAAACCTGACTGATCTAGAGAAGATCTGTGTGGAGGAGTGGGCCAAAATCCCTCCTGCAGTGTGTGCAAACCTGGTGAAAAACTACAGGAAACGTTTGACCTCTGTAATTGCAAACAAAGGCTACTGTACCAAATATTAACATTGATTTTCTCATGTGTTCAAATACTTATTTGCAGCTGTATCATACAAATAAATAGTTAAAAAATCATACATTGTGATTTCTGGATTTTTTTTTTTAGATTATGTCTCTCACAGTGGACATGCACCTACGATGACAATTTCAGACCCTCCATGATTTCTAAGTGGGAGAACTTGCAAAATAGCAGGGTGTTCAAATACATATTTTCCTCACTGTATTTTCTACAGAAGAGTAAACACAGGTGATATTTCCTGCACAGAATCTCAGTATGACTCTTATATGGAGGCGCAGACCCGAGAGACGCTCCTGTTTCGTCTTCACGTTGTTTGTGATGCAGAATCAGCCGGTCATTTATCATCTGTTGTTATTGATGGTGAACGATTGATTCTCCTTCAGCCTCTTCGTTTCAGTCTTAACTATTAAAGTCTGTGTTTGAATGTTTTATACGATAATTGAGCTTCAGTATCGATCGCTCTAACTCTGTGTTCCTCGGAGCCGAGCGTCTGACCACAACAACACTCTCAAACGGGTCGATGTCGGCCTGAGAGCTTTAGCCTTCAGAGCAAGTGTGTGTGTGTGGGTGTGTGTGTGTGTGTGTGAGAGAGAGAGAAAGAGAGAGAGAGAGAGAGAGAGTGTGTGTGTGTGTGTGTGTGTGTGTGTGAAAGAGAGAGAGAGAGTGTGTGTGTGTGTGTGTGTGTGTGTGTGTGTGTGTGTGTGTGTGTGTGTGTGTGTGTGTGTGTGTGTGTGTGTGAAAGAGAGAGAGAGAGAGAGAGAGAGAGAGAGTGTGTGTGTGTGTGTGTGTGTGAAAGAGAGAGAGAGAGAGAGAGAGAGAGAGAGAGTGTGTGTGTGTGTGTGTGTGTGTGTGTGAAAGAGAGAGAGAGAGAGAGAGTGTGTGTGTGTGTGTGAAAGAGAGAGAGAGAGAGAGAGAGAGTGTGTGTGTGTGTGTGTGTGTGTGTGTGTGTGTGTGTGTGTGTGTGTGTGTGTGTGTGTGTAAGCTGTAATCAGCAGCATGTGTTGAGTGTGTCATTAACTCATTAAGCACTACAGACTCATTCAGCGACAGTTTCTATTCATCATCCAGACTCACTAATTGACAGCAAAATTACCTTTGTGCTTTCTAAGAGCGTATAATGTGTCGAGCTTCTCAAGCGTTTGCCACAGAAATACGTAGTTTGAAGTGTTCTGCTGTAGATGCTCTGCAAGATCCAAAAACACATTCACAAATATATTCTGATCAAACTCAGACACACCAACTTTATTCATTATGACTTGATTATTAGGTTCTGATGTCTATAAACTACCATTCAAAAGATTTTTTAATGTTTGTGAGTCTCTTCTGCTCACCAAAACTGCATTTATTTGATCAAAAATACAGTAAAATAGTGAAATATCATTGTAATGTAAATCATCTGTTTTCTATGTGAATATAAAGTGTAATTTTATTCCTGTGATCAAAGCTGTATTTTCAGCATCATTACTCCAGTCTTCAGTGTCACATGATCCTTCAGAAATCACTCTAATACGATGATTTGATGATCAAGAAACATTTATGATTATTATCAGTGTTGAAAACAGTTCATATTTTTGTGAAAACTGATACATTTTATTTTTCAGCATTTATGTATATCTTTTGTAACATTATTAATGTCTTTACTGTCACTTTTGATCAATTTAATGCATCCCTGCTGAAAAGTATTAATTTCTTTATATATTATGTATAGTTCTAATATGCATATTGATGTTGACATGTTTCATGATGAGTCTTAAGGCAGGCGTTGATTAATTTCAATATGAAACTGTATTTTACATCTTAATGTGAGTTCTTCTTGAGAGTTCATTCTCCAGTGCATTTTCTTTCTCACATTCATCATTATTTGATATTATTACTGTAAGTGTGTTTGCATTAATGTTAACCAGCATCAGATTAGTGAATGTAATAATTGTTTTCTTCTCTCACATCTGTGTGAACAGCGCAGCTTGAGAATGATTAATCACGATGTCTGTGTGTTCCATTAATCTTCATCCGCGTATGGAGAAACATCAGCGTGTGTGTGTGTGTGTGTGTGTGTGTGTGTGTGTGTGTGTGTGTTAGAGTGTAAGAAACATCAGCACATGTGTGTGTGAGTGTGTGTGTGTGAGTGTGTGTGAGTGTGTGTGTGTTAGAGTGTAAGAACATCAGCACGTGTGTGTGTGTGTGTGTGTGTGTGTGTGTGTGTGTGTGTGTGTGTGTGTGTGTGTGTGTGTGATTTCCAGTGCACTGAATCATCTCATCAACTATTAATGCAGAGTCAGATCAAGTGTTTGTCACTGAAACACGGTGGAGAAGAACTGTGGCCAGAAGTGGAATCTGACACTCATGTACAGCAAAATATGCAATATAGCAAATCTCAATTGCCTGATTTTTTTTTTTTTATTATTACATTGCAAAATGAAATATTATCATCCAGCTCTAATCTCATAAATGTGATTGTAATGCATAAGATATTAGGATGTAAACATTATCTTTTTGAAAAGTACTATACAAATAAACATCCATTTGGTTCATTCAGGGATTCACATTAGACGTCAAGTGACAATATCAGAGTCAATAAAATGTGCCTAAAATCAAAAAATTGAGATTTATTAGTTAATATGAACTACACCTGGTTACAACTTGACAGTTTTGGTTTGTAAATGTCTTGAATTTCAGTGCTTTCGTTCTCTCACAGCATGTTGATCTGTGTTTAATGTCGAGTTTTCATATCAGTGATGTGTCTGTGTTTCACCGTCTGATCCGACGAGCTTCTAGAAAATAACACTCGAGTCTGACATCAGCAAACAAACAGCCGGCAAGTGTTTCTGCTTCATTTTCAAAGCCAAGTCTTTCTCTCTCGTAAATATGCATGAGTTGCATAGGCCCATATACCGGTATATATATATATATATATATATATATATGCATAAGTAGCATATGCATAAAGATTTTTGCATTTTATTATTTGCATGCAACATTTTTTTTTCTGCAACTTGAAACCCTTAAAATAGTAAAGAAGCTCGTTTCTGCCACAGAATGATAAAAAAAGAGAGTTAACTGTACATTTTTATCTTGCAATTCTGACTTTTTTTCTCAGAATTTTGAGATATAAACTGTGAATTAAAGTCTGGATTATGACATATAAACTTGCAACTGCAATTGATCTGAACTGCAACTCTCTCTCTCTCTCTCTCTTTCTCTCTCTCTCTCTCTCTTTCTCTCTCTCTCTCTCTCAACACAACACAACTGTAACCACTTCAGCAGCCAATGAATCATCCTGAAGGTGTGTGTTTCTGTTTCCTGGCCCTGATAAATCTAAATGAGTTCTGTAAGTGCAGCACTCTGTATAAACATGTAAATTACACTCTGAATTAATCATGTCTGCAAACTATCATCTCACTCACACTCTCTCCTTATTCAGGTTCGAGATGGTGGAGCGAGTCGCCAGTGTCATTTATCATCATGTGTGTGTGTGTGTCTGTGTGTGTGTGAGCATCGCATCGTCGCCGGCGGTCACAGCTGATACATGCAGACTCCCGGCGGCTCATCACTTCACATATAAAACACACTCTACAGTATCACACTGTTCTGACAGTTTTTCTTGCAATTCTGTGAATAAAAGTTTGAATTGTGAGATAAACATCTCACAAAAACTTGCAATTTTGAGTTAAAAAAAATCACCAGAATTAAACTTGCAATTGTAAAAATAAAAATAAAAACTCTGCATTGTGTGATAAAACGTTATTTTATTCCGTGATGGAAAAATACACTGAATTGCGAGATGTAAACTCAGAATTCCAAGAAAAAAAAATCTGAATTTTCAAAATGTACATTTTGAGTAAAAATAAATAAAAAACAACAGAATTGCAATTGTAAAAAAAAAAAAAAAAAATCTGAATTCTGATTTTAAAAAAGTCGCAATTAACTTAAATTCAGAATTGCGAGATGTAAACTTGCAATTGTAAGGGGAAAAAAAGGTCCAAATTCTGATAAAAAAGTCACAATTACCTTTTAATTTTTTTATTATGAGGTGAAAAACCTCATTTTATTCTCGAGTTGCGAGATGTAAACTCAGAATTTTGAAAAGAAAAATTTATAATTGTGAGTTTTTAACAATTTTGAGTTTAAAAAAATCAGAATTGCCAAATGTAAACTTGTAATTGTAAGAAAAACATCCAAATTGTCCAAATAAAAACTCTGATTTCTGAATTGTGATCATTTTATTCTGTGGTGGAAAGAAGAAAAAAAAAAAACAGAGATATAAATTAGATATAAATTTGCAATTGTTAGAAAAATAGCTAGAACTGTAAGATAAAAAGCCTCAATCACCTTTTTTATATTTTTATTCCGTGGCGGAAACAAGCTTCAATAGATCAGAGAATTTTAAGAATATTTCATGAACTTTGCATTGCCTTTTAAAATGTGTTAAAAGTCATCATAAAATACACTCATTTCAACCAGAATTGCAGGACCAGAAACATTAAATGTAAGTCGCTTTGGACAAAGGCGTCTGCTAAATGACTAAATGTGAATGTAATTAATAAAGTAAATTGAGATTTTAATTCCATGTTGATGCAACAGAAGAATTGCAGGTGCGTTTGAAAAAGTTTATTGAAATACACACATTCTTTGATTTACAACATGCTTGCAGAACATATAACAGTGACAGAAAACTCAGACGAACACTGGGATCATGCAAGAGAGAATCAAATCATAATACAGCGGCTTCGGTCTCTATGATCAGAGACCCTCTTACGTCTGAGCCATGACACTCACGACACCAAACCCAATTAAAAACACACAGAGCTGGTGCGATATCATCATAATATCATCATCTCAAGATTACACTTATGTCACGATCACTGGAAAAACAAATCATGACCTTATTAAAGCAAGTATCATCATAATGCCTGGCGTCCATATTTGGAAACAATCATTATTTTTGCAATTTCACTTTCATTTCTTTCAGTGATAATCTGCATTACTGTAAAGCCCAGATTTAGTGCTACATGCATTACTTCTTTCTTATTAATATTGGTTTTGCAGACAGTTTTGCTGCATTTAAAGGTACATGCTCGTGTCAGAAATGAGTTTTGCTGTTGAACTGCTGAATCTGACACTAGCAAACTCACACTAACCCTGATCCAATCGATCTCTGCGACGTCAACGCCACAATTACACAACTGACTGATGGCGTCAGAGCCGTGTGTGTTCGAGTGCACCGTTTCTGAACCGGTTCAGTGCTTTCGTCAGTCGATGCCGCAGTAATTAAAGAATCAGTCAATATTCATCAGGAATGCTCCCCACGTTCACACTGCAGTTCAATCCGGAGTCACTCCTCTTCTGTTCACAGTTACAGTCGTGACAAACGAATACTAAATCTGTGTAATTTACATGCTATGATTTCCTAAATGCTTTTAGTCTCTTCTGCTCACTGAAGCTGCATTTATCAAAAATACAGTGAAATATTATAAGAATGTAAATCATCTGTTTTCTATGTGAATATATAGTAAAGTGTAATTTATTCCTGTGATCAAAGCTGAATTTTCAGCATCATTACTCCAGTCTTCAGTGTCACATGATCCTTCAGAAATCACTCTAATATGATGATTTGATGATCAAGATACATTTATGATTATTATCAGTGTTCATATTATTGTGGAAACTGTGATACATTTTATTTCTCAGGATTTTTCGATGAATATAGTTCAAAAGAACAGCATTTATTTTAAATAAAATATTTTGCAACATTATAAATGTCTTTACTTTCACTTTTGATCAATTTAATGTGTCAAAGTATTACATTTCTTTCAAAAAAATAAAAATAAAATAAAAAAATAAAAATATATCTTTTGAACTGTAGTGTTTAACTGAAGAATCACACAGAGAAACGATTCATTCACGGATTATACACAAATCTGTTTCTCTCCACCATACCGTAATATCTTTTTTAAGTCTGTAATGTACTTAAATGCATATAAATGTTTTAAACAATAGAAGAGTTTGATGAGTTTCTGCTAACTTGAATCATCTTTTGATCTGAAACGTGGAGTCTTGTTCAGATGATCTCCCTGAACTCAGACTCTGAATCTGTAGCTTTCGCCATTATAAGTCTTTCATAAAGGAATAAAATAAAACACATTCAGCCGTCATAAAGCTGCATCCTCACAGCTGTACATAAACACATAAACATACATTGAAATATGAGCTTCAGTGTTTGACAGACAACAGGAGAATGGAGATATCACGTATCAGACACACTTGTAGAAGTGGATCCTTTCAGAAACACAGAGTTCAGCCCTTGTGCTTTCTGCTAGTTTCTCTGTTTGCATTTACACTGTTTCTTCCTCAGTGTTTCTGTTCTCCAGCACTAATATCTAAACATTCTTAAATCAAGACACATTTACTGGAGAAGAAGAAAAATGACTGAAGATAAAAAGTCTTGTTTATTGCAACAAAATGAAGTGAGTTTTAAGCTTAAAACAAGAAGAATTATATTTTTCCCTTTACATTGGCAGATGTTTCTACATGTTTTAAGTATGAAGTCACTTAATATTGATATATTTAATATCTTCAGTCATTTCATCAACATCTTCATGCTTCTTCTCCAGTAAATGTATATCTTGATTTAAGAATGTTTAGATGTTTGCGCTGGAAAACGAGACAGAAACACTGAGGAAGATGATGATGTTTTAACACCAGATTGATTTGCGTTGAATTCATGTGAGATTTGTGTGCAGATGTTGCAGTGAAGGACTATTTAGTGAATTTCTGGGTTCATCACCTGTGTTTTCAGCTCAGTTGTATAAATTAGGACCTTTTCTAATTTATTTAAAAGAAAGTATTAAAATTAACAGTATTTTAGACATTATTTAAACATTTATTGTGATAAATCTCATTCTTCAAATGAATTCTTACCATGTAAATATCATGGTATATGGTAATAATTTAGTACCATGGCATATATTGAAGTACAGTGAGGACAGTTTTAGTGGAAACACTTTTCTTGAAGCCTTTATATATAAAGTATTTTGAATGCATTCATTTTCTCTTGTAAATGCACCTTATAATGAACTGTATGATTTCATTAATAATTGTGACCACAGTTATAATACTTTATAAAAGCTA
>NC_139981.1:897500-925000 GCF_963993115.1 Abramis brama | reverse complement strand
CCACTGAATCCGATTGACACTAATTAGTTTGTGACCTAAAGTCACTTTGTGTCTCTTCAGTTCTGAGGATGAAGCTTCAGTTTTTCTGTTTAGATGAGGAGTTTCAGCCACACATCTTGGCTGTAGGTTCAAAATCTGAGTTTTATCATGCAATTCACTAAAAAATTACTTTGCAAAAAAATGCATTTTCTTCCTCGGTATTTTTGCCATGTTTTTCAACACAACAGTGTATCTAAAGATACATTTATTAGAAAATCAAATGACAAAGACGTATCAAAATTAAGTGAGTTTTTGCTACAAGAAGAAATATCTGCAAATAGGGTAAGAAAAAAAAGTTTGAATTAAGATTTTAAAAAATTAACTCTACAGCAGATATTGTTTCTAGTTTTAACCATAAACTTGGTTAATTTTGATATATATATTTTCAGAAAAGAAGACTTAATATATTAACTTGCTTCTCAATTAAATGCATCTTGATGTAAGAATGTTTAGATATTTGTTTGTGAAAACAAGACAAAAATCACTGAGGAAGAAACTGTGATTTTCTCAATGTTTGAAATATTGTCCTATCCTAACAAACTACACATCAATGGAAAGCTTATTTATTCAGCTTTCAGATGATGTATAAATCTCAATTGCAAAAATCTGACCCATGTGACTGGTTTTGTGGTCCAGGGTCACAAATTGCATTGTCTGTCATCAGATGAAGATGATTTGAGGCACGGCTGCTCCATCAGTTTGATTCAGTTCTTCAATGGGTTACAAATGAAAGTAGGTTAAAAAATAGATATCTTTTAAGAATGCAATATTAGTAGGGGTGTAACGATACCCTCATGTCACGATTCGATACATATCACGATATGTAAATATGTATCACTAAACTCACAATACGATATTATTGCAATACTCCAAGACATATGATAACACGTAAACATGTTTAATGTTCTGTTAATTAAAATGCTAAATTTGGAATTACACTGGGGTGTAAGTAGGCTTGGGCTTGGTGTTAATAACCCAATGCAGGACAATAGAGACAGAATAACAATATTCATGATTCTGAAACTGAAAACACAGAATTATTTCAGATGAATATGCTTTCACTCTGTCACTGACTAGATGGATTTAAAACGATATAGGCCACTTTTGGCATCATCAGGACCCACACTAAAACTCAAAAAACTTGAACTTTTTCTCACACAATAATTTTTATTTTGGGTTGAACTATCCACGATACATATTGTTGCATTTTTGTATTGCGATATATTGTGACACCCCTAAATATTAGTAATGCCCAAAAGTAATTAGTAACTGACAGAGTCTACAAATGTTATAAAATGCTCAGTCTCTTCACTGAAAAAAAATAGTTTTTCATTTATGTTGGCGATTGTGCTGCATTCACTCACAAAAATAAATGTTTTATATATTTACGGTAGGAAATTTACAAAATATGTTCATGGATCATGATCTTTCCTTAATATCCTAATGATTTTTGGCATAAAAGAAAAATCGATCATTTTGACCCATACAATGTATTGTTGGCTATAGCCTCAGATAAACCCGTGCGACTCGAGACTGGAGACGTGATCCAGGGTCACATTTATCTAATAGATGACCATCACTGTGTTGTCGTGCACTTATTTCCGCAGGTTTCTGAATAGGAGCTCTCTTCATGTGGAGTGTGGACAGTGTTTGTGTGTATAACTGACAGCTCCAGCTCAGGAAAGATGTGACACGGCCAAACACTGTTTACGTCTATGCTCAATAATTCAGCATCTTCTCCTTTGGAGTGCACCGGTTTGATCCACACTGCAGGTGTTTATTTATTTATTTTTTATTTCAGTAATATAAGTCAAATGTGTCAGCTCTAGTGAAGCGATATCAACCCACCATGACAGCTTCAGGATTTTTTTCTAAATCCATAAACTATGTCCTGTGCACTTCTTCTCATTCAGAATATATTTGAAAGCAAGCTCAATCCTAAATGGAAACGTCTGGCTTGCGTAAGGACTTATTTCCGTCAGGCGATTCCTTCAAGGTCTTTCAGCTCCAGTAACCTATTTACTCGTAACTGGGACGCAGGAAAGTTTCTTGCTGTGCCTGGAGATCTTCATGCAATATTATGCTTA
Source organism: Abramis brama (assembly GCF_963993115.1). NCBI lineage: Eukaryota > Metazoa > Chordata > Actinopteri > Cypriniformes > Leuciscidae > Abramis > Abramis brama. Next base: position 922,874 of record NC_139981.1, on the reverse strand, counting down.
AGATCAAAATTTAAGTACAAGCATCATCACAAAATTACAGTTTAGCAAAGCAAACTGCAACGGCATCCGTCTTGATTTAATGTTCGCTTAAAGTCAAGTCACTTCTATTTCTATAGCGCTTTATACAATACGGTTCAACTAAAACTATTAAAGACATTTCTGTTCATTTAAATAAAGCTGACACTAAATAAAATCTAAATATTAGTCGAAAAACTTCAACTAAATGTAGACTAGAAATGTCGCCTTGGCAAAAAAACATGAAATAAGTTTATGTTGAAGCACTAAAATGAACTAAAACTGTAATAAAAAATAAATTAAACCTAAAGCAGCCATTTAAAAATAATAATAATAAAATGACAAAAGCACATAACGAAATTACTCAAATTTGTACTAACATTAAAATAAAAAATAAAAGCAAATTTAAACAGAACTATAATACAACTAAAACAAAAACTAAAATTTGTTAAAAACTATTATGAAGCAAATTCAGTTTCAGTTAATAAAGCCGCTCAACAGAAGACAATAGTGTCATTATTCAGATCAATTCAGTTCGATGTTGATTCAGTTCAATAACTCTGTCAAAGTTTTATAGTTAAAGTCATTATTCAGCTCAGCTCAGTTTGGTTCTAGTTTTGTTCTCATCTGATGTTGTAGTGCAGATAAATCAATAATACTAGTACACACTATTGTCTTTAAAAAGTTTTCTAATCTTGTAATTAGCTGATTTTTTAACCATATAATTGTGTCTTCCTGTTTGAATTGCATATTGATTGGAAATGCTTGAGGTCCAAATCCATTTACTGATAGAAACACTGACAGTCCACAGAAAATGTTTGTCTAATGTTGATGTAATTTCACCAGAAATCAACATTAAAGTCATTCAAGTGAAGATTTACCCCGTCTGTCTTTCAGTATTGGATCAAAAGCTTCTCTTATGATCAAAACATCACGTTTAAATCTTCAGACGTTTGAACTGCTTTATTAAATGATGTATTTATTTATAGAGCTTTGAGAAAGATGAAGGTATTAAAAAAGCTTTAAAAAATGCTTCACGCTGCATTTTACTTGTCATTTATTGATGATCCATTTATTATTTATGATGAAGCTAACAACTAACTACACCATTCAAAGGGTGAGTTTGTGTAACGCTGTCACTGTGCTAATAATGATGATGAAGATGGATGAAGATGCACATGACTTACTGCCTATTCAGAAGTGTTCCCAAAACCTCTGGAAAGTGTGGATAAAACTATAACACTAAAACTGATAATCAGAAGTTGCAGGTTTGATTCCCGTAACAAACAACGTCTCCTTCAAGCTCAGGATGATCTGGGGTTCAATTATGACAACGGTTTCAATCTCCTTTAAATATAATAACTAACAAACCGTAATTCTCAAGATTTTAGCTGATACTTTTTGATTTTTAGCTACTTTGTAGCAGCACTTTTTATTGTCAGTCATTCAAGCCCAGACCATTAACACTGTAAAGACTGACATGTGAAATAATAGGAAAATCTCATTTTGAACAGTTAATTGAGTTAAAAATCATTATTGATAAATCAGGCTCATATAGTCTGATATAGTGAGAATATGGAGGGGAAAAAATCTAAATTTTATTCAAAGACTCAAACTGAGCAAAGATATGCTGAGATGCTGATATTCACATGCACAAAAAGTAACATTAAATTCTGATGCTAGCAAATGTAAATAACTGAGATCTTTACAACAGTATAGTCAAATTATATAAATATCAATATTATCTGCCAATGACATGTCTTAGTAAGATGATTTAGTGATGGGCAACGATGAATCACGATTAATTGTATCCAAAATAAAAGTAAATTATTTATTTTTTTAAATACACATACTACATGCATGTATATATTTAAGAAAAAGTATTATCTCTCTCTCTCTCTCTCTCTCTCTCTCTCTCTTTATATATATATATATATATATATATATATATATATATATATATATATATATATATATATATATATATGACATATGCATGTATATATTTAAGAAATATTTGCATGTATATACTGTGTGTGTATGTATGTAAATATATATATATATACACACACACAGTATATACATGCAAATATTTCTTAAATATATACATGCATATGTGTGTATTTATTTATACAAAATAATTATATACACAGTACACACACATATATTATGTAAACACACACTTTTATTTTGGATGCGATTAATCGTTGCCCAGCACCAATTTAAATGCATAGTTTCATGATCAAAGCTCTGTAGTTTACATATACTGCAATTCAATTCTACCAATCTTGAATCTTCCATTTCTTTCGAAGTTGCTTGAGAAAGTGGTCGCTGCTCAACTTCAAACGTATTTATCTCACAACCTCTATGAAGTTTCCAATCTCAGTGTTGTCGAGAGTGCGAAAGGCGGATCACTAAACCTTCTTATGATCTCCTTATCGCCATTGACTCAGGCTCCATCTGCATTTTAATTAGTTAGACCTTTCCTCTGCATTTGACACAATCTCTCACAGCATTCTCATCTCACGACTCTCTGCTCTTGGTTTCTCTAAGTCCACTACTGTCTCACACGGTGTCCCCCAGGGTTCGGTACTTGGACCTCTTCTCTTCATCATCTACACGCTTCCTTTAGGTAACATTATCTGTCATCATGGCTTTAACTTCCATTGCTCCTTTCCCCACCACCTCCATATTGGCTTGTTTTGATGATATAAATGGTTGGATGACTAGTCATTTTCTGATACAGATCTATAACAGATCTACACTGCAAAAAATGCTTTTGTTACTTAGTATTTTTGTCTTGTTTCCAGTCCAAATATCTAAAAATTCTTAAATCAAGATGCATTTACTAGATGAGTAAAATGACTTAAGAAATTATATCTTGTTTTCCGATAAATCAAAAAAATCAAGATTTGAATTAAGATTATTTTTCTGACCCCATTGGCAGATAATGTTGCTTGTTTCAAGCAAAAACTCACTAAATTTGTATTTATTTCCACAGAAAACAAGACATAATATCTTATGGCATTTTACTCATTTAGTAAATGCATCTTGATTTAAGAATTGTTAGATATTTGGACTGGAAACAAGACAAAAATACTAATTAAGAAAATCATTTTTGCAGTGGGGCCCTTTGGATCAAGTGCATGAATGTAACGTCACCTGTTTGTTCATGAACACATAGATGACAGGGTTGTAGACGGCTGCTGTTTTGGAGAAGAACGCGGGAGCGGCGGCCAGTCGCGGGTCCAGGTGGATGCTGGGATGAGCTGTGACCACGATGGAGAACGCAGCGTATGGAGTCCAGGCCACCATGAAGGCCACGATCATCACGACCACCATACGGGTCACCTGACGCTCAGGTTTCCTCGCGTTACCCAGCCGGCCGTGGGTGTTGGACACCTGCAAACACACACGCAATGTCTGTTGACAAAATAATCGGTAGCGTGGCTATATTTGATGATGTAGAAATATAAGCCAGGTCAAGTCACCTTTATTTCTACAGCGCTTTGTTCAATACAGATTGTTTCAAAGCAGTGATAAACAGTGAAAATGACAGAATCATTTTTTAGCTCAATTCAATTCAATAAGTGTCGATGCTGCAAAATTCATTCACTATGAAAAGTCAAGATGATAAGACAATAGTGTCATTATTCGGCTCAATTTAGTTTTTGTTCTCCTCCAATCGTGTCGGTCCAGTTGAATCAATAATATTACTGAGAATTATACATTCAGTGTCTTTTAAAACCAAATATACAAATAACCCAGCTAACAAAAATATACTCTAAGAATGTTTTGCTGACATTGAGTTTTAAAAACATTATTTCTGAATGTCTTTTCCTGAAAAGTCAGAACGTTCCATTGTATCATTCTTCAAACATAATGTTACTTTTGAATGTTCTCAGAACATTCCGAAACAAGTGGTTGCATTTAAAAAATGTCCAACTGAAACATTTCAGAAAAAAAACACTCCATGACTGATGTATAAATAATGTTTTTGTTATTTGAACATTTTTAAAGACCAGATAACTTTAAAACTAACGTTTTATTAATGTTAATGGATAACAAATAACTTTGAGAGAACCTTGCTAGAATGTTTCCTGTTATCTGGGAATGTTCTGTAGATAGTATTACTGTCTGGAAATCAGGTTTATCAGACTTCAGATCAGTTCTATGGTTTGTCTAAGCACTGTGTCAGTGATCAGGGGTCAGTTTGTTGTAATGATAGTTTGTTGGGATGATAAGGATTCAGTGAATCACACAGATGTTGTGGAGCGACTGACCTTTCTCAGTTTCTTGATCAGTTTGCAGTAACAGACGACGATCACTCCCAGCGGAAGAATGAAGCAGGTGATGAAGAACGTGATGATGAAGGTGTGGTCGTGGAAGTTTCCCGAATACCTGCGGTGGGACAAAATCAGAGAGTAAAGCAAAACATCTGACCAAGAGAAAACTAACAAATGTAAACATTCTTTTTTATTATATATAGGGTCACATTTAAACTGTCTACTCTAGAAACTTTAAAAAAATAATAATAATAATAATATATATATATATATATATAAAATGTAGTGTTTAACTTTTGTCCTAGAAACAGATTTGAAGTGATTTGATGTGTTTTCGCCCCAATGTGTTGCAAATCTGAAGTGTTATTTATGGATAAATGTTTCCACCACGGAATAAAACAATAAAAATGCAATTGTGACCTTTTTTTCTCACAATTCACAATTTTCGCAATTGCGAGAAAAAGTCACAATTCTGACTTTTTTCCTCTACATAAAGTCCGAATTGTGAGATTTTCAAAATAAAATACTTCTTTCTCGCCGTCGCAAGTTTCTCACAATTTAGATTTTTTATTCTCAGTATTTTCACATTTGCAAGAAAAAGTCAGAATTTTAAAGTTTCTAGCTTTTTTCTTAATAGTTATAGAGTCTGAATTGCAAGATATAAACTTGCAAAAAAGTCAGAATTGTGAGATATAAAAAATTTTCCTCAGAGTCGTGAATTTCTCAAAATTCTGAATTGCAAGTTTGTATCTCGCAATTCCGACTTTATTTCTCAAAATTCTGAGATGTAAACTTGCAATTGCAAGCTGTAAAGTCTGAAATACAAGATGATGATTTCAACACATTTCTCACATTAAGTGACTCGTGCACATTTGTTACGAACATAAATAACTATTGAAGCTTGTTTCTGTCACAAAATAACTTTTTATGGTAATGCATCCCATGGTGAATATGAAAGTCTCAGTCTAATCCAAAGCAAAATGCAGAATGCCTGAGTATAAAAAGAAAAGGAATCAAAATAACTCTGAGCCAGAAGAGGGATGAAGAAAAACCGCTGATTACACAAATAAAACTGCAGGTCATTTACCCACCGTTCCTAAAACACCAGCGCTGGGTGCTATTTATAATGTCTCTGAAAGGATTTTGTGTCTGATGCTTGTATTTTTGACTAGAACAATAAAACGGCTAAAACTCTGGATATTTCTTTTTTTCATATAGCCTATTTTTTTGTCAGACTGACAAAAGCGCATGATGATGAGTGAAGACAGAAATGACAACGGGAAAGTGGAATATGAATAAGAAAACCTGGTGAGTATTTCATATATGGCCAAAAAATGAATTGAAATAAATGAGCATGTCAGAGAAATGCCGACATGCTTGGATAAAAGGACTAATTAGTAGAGAAGAGACAATAAATCTGATGGTTAATTATCCTGCTGGTTTAGGCTTTAATGGATGAAGCTTGTCAAACTTTCACCCAAGAGTGCTTTTCCTCTTCATTTAACTCATACTATATTGTGGCGTCCCTTGTTTGAAAAAGAAAAGTTTTTAGACAATTCTAGAAGATGTGCGTACGAAGAACCCTCAGAGACTGAATCTGAAACAAGCGTGAAAGTTCTTTAAAGACATTCTGCACCCACACACTGATAATAATGACCCTAAAGGCCCGTCCACACGATAGACAGTGACGATGTGACTGAAATCACGACCCGTTAACAAACTTTCTGCATAAAGGCTGTTGGTGAAAGTAGTAAATACTGACGAATTTTCAACATTTCTCCATTTATTAATCTTGCTTAATTTTAATTTCAACATTTGCTTTTACCAACAGTTTCATGAAAACAACAAAATCCATTCAGAAATAAAATAACCAATGAACAGTGAATATACGAAGATAAAGACTAGAGACTACAGATTTTATCACTCAAACCAGTTTCTGCTGATGCTTTTGATTCTTTTAGAGGGAAAAGTTGCTCATAACTGCTGGTCTAGGATCAGTTTCTCCGTAATAATCAATTGAGATTTTAAAATAAATCTTGTTTTTCATGCTTGACCAGCGGCCATATACACGCCATGTGTTAATCTTAGTTAAGTGCACCATTAACATTAAATGCACTGTGAAAATAAGTGTAATTTTAACTGTAAAATATTGTAAAACAGTAAGTTCCCGTACTATATACAGGGAAAAACTGTAAAAGGACATTTCATGTAATTTTTACAGTAAAATACTGTTCAATGCACAGATTTTAGAAGTAAAAAGGCAAATCAAATGATTAGTGTTATCATGATCTCCATGTAAAGTCAGTGTTTTGAACATGGTTCACATCGTTTTCAAACGCAATTCTTGGTTAAGGCATAATGTGTGCATGTACATTTTATTTCAAAATGTACTGGTAACACTTTACACTAAGATCTAATTTGCTAACATTAGTTAACAATTAGCTAACATGAACAATGAGCAATATGTGTTTTACAGCATTTTTTTTTTACCCTTTGTTATTGTTAATGAGAATACTATACATTGTTCATGTTAGTTCACAGTGCATTAAGTTGGTACCGATAATTCTTTATATTTGAATGCCAATGACCGATATATTGGCCGATAAATCAAAATCCAAATTTGTATATAATTTTTTAGAGCCTGATTTCAAAAACAAAAGTCTCATCATGTCCCCAATCACACAATTATATTAATGTTCTCATTATAATTTTATGTAGCCGATATGACAGACTTGCGCTGCACATGTTGCACTGAACTCTATTTTCCTTTTTGAAGTGATTCAAAACATATTTCAAGCAATTCAAAACCATCATGTTGAACAGTGGCATCTGAAGCATCTCAGCTGAAGGAAATAATCTATTATTTATCACCTTTAATATATCAGCCAAATTTTCTTATCGGTTAACGATAAGAATAAAAATTAACATTTGATCAGCCGATACCGATATGGTGGCCTATATATCGTGCATCAGCATTAAGTAATATTTACAGATGCAATGTTTGATTTTAAATATGTTTTTAAGTAATTTTTGTCTGTAAGTTCATGTTTACTAATGTAGTTATTGTAGAACCCTATACGCATTTTTAGCTGTTTTATGTGCGCTAATCCCCTTCACTAGTTCATGCAGTCCCGCAGTGTGATACATGATGTTGTGGTTCCTCACCAGTTGGGTTCGCAGGTGGTGCCGATCTTGCTGACGGTGTAACTGCTCCAGCCCAGGACCGGTGGGATTGTCCAGATGAAGGAGAAGGTCCAAACGAACAGCAGACCCAGAGCCGCGTGTTTGCCCTGCAGACGAATGTTCCCCAGGGGTCGACAGATCACGAAGAAGCGCTCGAACGCCAGGACGGCCAGAGACCACAGGGCCACGATACCTGGAGGATCAGTCAGACTGATGAACACCAGACTGAGAACATGCTCTTCAGAAACACTTATATTCTCTCCCGCAGAGAGCAACATCGTGTCGGCCCAGGGGTCTCATTTATAAAACAACCCGTTCACACTAAATGCGTCTCTATAGCACGCATTGTGTTTATCTTGCAATTTATACGCGAAAATTAGTTTTTACATGCATATGATACGTATGGGTATGGGCGTGTGTATTACACGCAATAAAGTGCGTATCATATGCACTCGAAAACTGCGTATCATATGCACGTACAAACTAATTTTCGCGTATAAATTGCACGATAAACACAATGCATGCTATAGAGACGCATTTTCATGAGATCAGGCTGATAAAACTGTGTGTAGGATCCTTACTAAAAGTGTACGTGCACCCGAAAGCCAAAAATGTCGTACGCCAAAAAATATTCAGACTTATAAAAGCGTGCGAACGCCAGAACCTGCGCAAATTCCCTTTATAATCCCAGTCAGAGGACGATTGTGTTCACATGCGTCTCCACCCCGAAATAACCATATATGAGCTTACAACGCCTCGTTTTACTATGCATATCCTAATCTGCATGTCATTTGCATATGCATATTCATCCACGTGATTCCATGTTTAACGGTTTTACGTTCCAATATTTTACCGTCATATTTTTAATATTAGGAAAATATGAGATACGGATGTGCGTCACATTAGGCTACGTTTCTAAAAATCATTTAGTAGCCTATCCGTGCCTTGTTTTTGAATAAAGAAATCAAATAGTATAAAATACATTTCAGAGAAAGTTTTTCTCAATCTTTTCCACTTATATTTTTAATGGAAACAGATAGGCCTTATTGTGCATTATTGATCATTATTTGCGTGTAAATATTTCCTCAGTCCACGAGTTCTGCTGTTATCATGCGCTAAGCAAATAAAACACAGCATGCCACAGGTTGTGTTCAGCAGCATCGCATCCACTACACATATTTCTATTTATTAGAATATAAAAAATGTTGTTACTTCTCGATATGATTTGATATAATTTAATTACTTAACTCCATTAATGAGAATGGCATATTTAATCTAAATGTGTAGCCTATATCAGATGCAAAACATAGTTTAAATCATTTTTTTAATGTATTTAAACTGTCATCGTGAACATGCACTGTATTTATGTTTTGGACTCATATTAAAGATTTAAAGTGCTTTTCCTTCATCAGTCCCTCAGATCTCCATCGGTGTCGCCAAACTGCTCCATCTCTAATGTTCACATGATCAGAGTTTGTGTGCAGGTGCGCAAATCTTCCGTCAAAATCTTCCTGTTTTTATAAATCAGAACTTCTGCGTGTGAAGTGGCGTACGGCTCTATCAGGGACTGTTTTGTGTGACGCAAGGGTTATAAATGAGGCCCCAGATCCGGCCCACATCTGGAACATGTGGATTCAACGTGTACCGGATGTGGGCCGGATCAGGGCCGACACTATGTTGCTGTCTGGGCCGTGAGTTACATGCAAACATGAAGAGATGAACTTGCAGTTTCATAACTGATGAAACATTGACACTGTTATTGAACTAAATGAAATCAACATTGAAAAGAATTAATCTAAATACTGACACTATTGTCCTCATTAGAGATGCTTTATAAGCTGAAATTGATTTTTTTTTATAACTGGTAAAACATTGAGACTGATATTGAACTAAATTAAATCAACACTGAACAGAATTCATCTGAATAATGACACTTTTTTAGAGTTACAGCTGCAATTAAAGTCGTTTTATAATTCATGCAACAGTTATTTATGTGAAGCGGCTTTGAAACCCTCTGTATAGTATAAAGCTCTATAGAAATAAAGCTGACTTGACAGTGATGCATTAGAGTTCAAAACATTTCTGAAGAAGACGTGTAACTCTTATAACTCAAATTGGACTTTTGCACTGAAATCTAAACACTTAAATTCTCATTCACTGAGTTGATCAACTTGTAAAGATAGTCTGACAACCACAGAACGTCCATTTCTTTTATTTATAATTTGTGTTGGGTCATTTATTTTAATATACATATATTATACCTATTCATATTTTAAGTGCAAATTTAATTAGTTATCTCAATATCTGAGACAAAATAAAATTAGGAAAAGTGTCATTTCAGAACATTAAATCTGCTTTATGCTAAATAATAACTTGCAATAAAATAAAGTAAGTGATGTTTTTTTGTCTGAACTTCCAGATTTGTCAAGTTGATAATAATAATTCACTATATTGCACCAAACATCTGCAGATTGACATTATCAAATCATGACATTTATAAAACTTCACCATATTTATTTTCCAGCATCATGTACAAACAACAGTTGCAAAACGAACAGAGAAAACAGACGAGAGCTTTTAACCTCCATGAGCCACTAAAGCCCTTTACACAATAACTGTAGAAACTCATTACTGTGTGACTGTTAAAACAGAACATATAGCCATATTGATTAATAAAGAGTAATTCCCTCCAAGAAAATCGAATATGCTAAATGAATGATAATGTGATTGTGGGTCTGAGAAGACATGAATGGTAAATACTGACACCTGCAGTTCTGAAACAGATGTGAGAGCAGCTGTTCATCTGGATTATTATTACATGCATTTAATATGCTTTATTATTATATTTCATTATGGTTCTGAGATTGACTACTGTGTGTTTAAGCAAAACTAACCTGTTTTTTCCCATCAGCTTCTTTTATTAATGACCCTCTGAACTCTTTGACCCTCTGATCTCTAATTCTGCATCATTGATTTGATCATTATTATACATTATACAGTGAATCTGTTTTGAAACAATATATAAAGCGCTAAAGAAATAAAGCTGACTTAGTTTCAGCTGTTTTTGATCATCACTACAGAAACATGCACTATGGCAGGCTGTTTTGACTTTTATTTATTCCCAGAATATGAATTCTTCATATCAACAATTACATTTTTACTAGTTAAAATGCTAAATCAGGAATGGGATTTCTACTAGGGACAATGGCAATTTTTGATCAATATAAAAAATTGTAGATTTTTACTAGTAGCAATTTAGTTGTTGATATCAGACATTTGCACTACTACCATGTAATTCTTGATATATATATATATATATATATAAAAAGATGATTTTCACTAAGAATTTGAATGACTAAGAATTGTATTCCTGAAGTAAAATTGCAATTTAAACTAGTAAGAAATCAATTATTGATATCAGCAATTGAATGGCAGCCTATGGTGACATTTAACATTTGACAATACAATTACAGATATCAAAAATATATATTTTTTACTAGTTGAAATTAAATCCTGAAATCAATATTTCGTATTTCTGCGAGTGATGATCCCATTGCTGATATCAAGAATTAACATTGTTACTAATTCAATAAAAATGTGGCATTTTAACTATATAGTGAAATGTGATCTGCTGATATCAAGAATTCATATCCTGGGAATGATTAAAAGTCAAAACGCTTGCCATGCATACATGCACTTGATTAATACACTTCATTCATGTAATGCGTTAAATACAGCGATGTTGCTTTAGTTTGAACCCTGCGAAACTGTAGGAAAATACAATGACAGAATCAAAACAGAGATAACTTTTACTGTGTTCAATCTTAAACACGTGATTTATTCATAGTTTTTATATCTGGGATTTCTGAAACCCAGACAAAAGTAATAACATTATGCAGGATGTTGAAGCATATGCATGTTCAAATACATCTCTCAGACCCCAAAATAAAACCAGAACAGCAGCTCAACTTTACACTTACCAAAAAAGGTGACCGCAAAGCCCTCCAAAACACAAGCCCATTTACCCAAGAAGAAATACCCATGATAGTTAGTTAAAAAACTAATAGTCCCTCCAGTCAACGACACGAGGAAGTCCGCCAGAGAGAGGTTAACGATGATATAGTTGAGAGGTTTTCTGAGTTGAGTAAAGCGAAAAGTGACCAGCATGACAGCGAAGTTCTCGGAGAGAGAAGCCGCGGTCACGATGAACATCAGCGTCGCGAGCACTTTATAGTTCCAGGGCGCGATGAACGTTAGAGGACCGGAGAACGGGTCTTCTGCGTGGGACACACCGTTCACTGACACCGGGAACGACTCCATCTCGCTAAACGAGTCTAAACACACCTACATCTGGAGAAAATCACCGTGCATCGCGAATCCAGCGCGTGCACGGATGGGCTTCAGCACTGTCTGCTCTTGATCGCAGTGTAATCCGCTGTCCTGAACTTGTTGAGCGCGAGTGCAGTGGGTTTGTTGAGTTTCTCTTGCTGCTGCTGGATGGTGTTTATATAGGCGAGCATCACAGGTCAGGTCTTCATCGTCATCATCATCATCATCATCACTTCTGCGCGTTTGTCTGTCAAGGAATCACTCAGGTGTTCAATGGAATCAGGCTTTCATGCACACGCGCGTGATATATAAGATAACTTCATCCATTTGGCTTTAGAAAAACACACGCGCGTGATATATAAGATAAGTTCATCCATTAGGCTTTTAGAAACACACACACACACACACACACGCGCGCGTAACGCAGAGTCTATGCGCGCGCTTCCACTAACTCCAGTCATTGGACGAGCAAACGCGGGGACAGATAAAGGATTTCGTCGATAGTCTTTTCTCTGAGCTGTATATGCTCCTTCTCCACGGTGTGTGTGTGTGTGTGTTTAGAGAGAATCGATGCCGGAGCGCATGAAGAGCCGCAGCGCGCGCAACATCACCCCTGGAACCAGCGCGACTGTTAACCCTAATTAGGTTGTCAATACAACGCAACCTAATGCAAAAACACACTGATCATAAAGTAATATGAAATATGAAAAGATGCACCATAATATGACTTTGTATAATTAAAATGATTCCTGTAGAGTACGTTTTCTAAACCAAGCACTTGATAAAGCTTAGAAAGGGAACCACTACTGCAGATTGTGTTATAGGAGACTTTGTCAATTTTAATAATACTTCAGGCTGGGTTTATAATCATTTCTGTATAGATGCTAATATTAAAGTCACACTAATATTTGGTTTGAACAGTTCATGTAACACACTGAACACTCTAGTGGGGCAAGTTGTCACAATAGCCTGCTATTATAGGCTTTTAAATCGGTTATTTTTAAGTTAATTTTGCACATAATAAATATATAACACAAAAATATTGGCCAAAGGATATTTGATCATTTGATATACAATGTCAGTTGCCCAATGCAAATATTAAAATGCAGATGCAACAAAATGTAAATAAAGTCTAAAGCAATGCAACAAAACAGAAGAAACAGCAGAACCGTTTGTTTATTCCTCAAAGAATGAAGATGAGAAGATGAGTAAATGATTCCCTTAGTTATTATTTATTAATATAGTGGTTTGGGAAAATAAATAAATGAGAATTTTGAACAAGGATGGATTTGTTGATCTGATCTCATTTGATTGGCAGCCATACAGTGTCTTTTTATTCTGATTCTCACCAGCCAAAAAATGATGTTCTTCCTCAGTGTTTCTGTCTTGTTTTCCAGTATTAATATCTAAAAATCCACAAATCAAGATACATTTACTGGAGAAGAAGCAAAATGACTGAAGATATGAAGTCCTGTTTAATGAAAAATGTATCAAAATGTGAGTTTGTGCTTAAAACAACAACAAAGATCTGCCAGTGGGTCAGAAAAATAATCTTGTTTTCCCTTTGAATAAGTTTATTTTTCTGACTCCATTGACAGATATTTGTTGTTGTTTTAAGCACAAACTCACATTTTGATACATTTTTCATTAAACAGGACTTCATATCTTCAGTCATTTTGCTTCTTCTCCAGTAAATGTATCTTGATTTAAGAATGTTTAGATATTTGAGCTGGAAAACAAGACAGAAACACTGAGGAAGAACATCATTTTTGCTGTGCATGTGGAGGGATAAAAGTGACGCATCTCATGGAATACTGGCTTGAAATGCAAGAGGAAACACTTCGATTTTAGTACTTTTTTTAGCTTTCCATTTGATTTAAAGTTGAAGGAGTTTGTAATATAAACTCGTGAATGTTTTATCTTATGCGTCCTCTGTAGGTTGAGCTGCAGTACCTGCAGCTTGTTACACACACACACACACACACACACACACTGAACACCTGCAAATGAGCCGCAGGTCCGTCACAGCCAATATATCTTCATCTTTGCAGCGCTGACAGGATTCGGGATCAAAGCGGGCCACGAGCAGAACCAGCAGAACCAGCAGAACCGGCAGAACCGGCAGGACCAGCAGAACAGACAGAACCAGCAAAACCTGCAGAACTGGCAGAACCAGCAGGACCAACAGAACCAGCAGGACCAAGAGAACCAGCAGAACCACCAGCAGAACCGGCAGAACCAGCAGAACAGGCAGAACCGGCAGAACCAGAAAAACCAGCAGGACCAACAGAACCGGCAGAACCAGCAGAACCGGCAGAACCAGCAGAACCAGCAGAACCAGTAGAACCAGCAGAACCGGAAGAACTGGCAGAAGCCGCAGAACCAGCAGAACCAGCAAAACCGGCAGAAGCAGCAGAACCAGTAGAACCAGCAGAACTGGCAGAATCGGCAGAACCAGCAGAACCGGCAGGACCAGCAGAACCGGCAGAACCAGCAGAACCGGCAGAAGCAGCAGAACCAGCAAAACCAGCAGAACCGGCAGAATCGGCAAAACCGGCAGAACCGGCAGAAGCAGCAGAACCGGCAGAACCGGCAGAACCAGCAGAACCAGCAGAACCAGCAGGACCAGCAGGACCGGCAGAACCGGCAGAACTAGCAGAACCAGCAGAACCAGCAGAACCGGCAGAACCAGCAAAACCGGCAGAACCGGCAGATCCAGCAGAACCAGCAGAACCAGCAGAACCGGCAGAACCAGCAAAACCAGCAGAACCGGCAAATCCAGCAGAACCGGCAGAACCAGCAGAACCGGCAGAACCAGCAAAACCAGCAGAACCGGCAGAACCAGCAGAACCGGCAGGACCAGCAGAACCAGCAGAACTAGCAGAAGCAGGGTCATCTTCTGAGAGTTTGAGTCCTTCATCTGTGCTTCGCTTCTTCAGTCCTTCAGCAGACTCACTGCTGCATTTATGAAGTCTGTCAGTTTGAGTGAACAGGAGAAGCTTTTATGCTGATCTGGGCTTTGTGTTTTTCTTTAGGTGGAGATGATCCTCATTCAGAGTCTAAAAACTCTGTTTTTGTGTGAGTGTGTGTGTGTGTTTGTGTGAGTGTGTGTGTGTGTGAGTGTGTGTGTGTGAGTGTGTGTGAGAGAGTGTGTGTGAGTGAGCAAGTCAACATAAAGTTGACAACTGTTAGTCATGAAAGTAAATTGAAATTCACTTTATTTCATTAATATTCCCTGCAATTAGTTTTATGTTAGATTTAACAAGCAATTTTTGTGATTGTAAATGTGGAATCTGCCATTTTTAATTTTTGAAAGGTCTTAGTTTTCCGTCTTTAGAGGATCCAGTAAATTCAGGCCTTCATGTTACACATTTCTGAGGAGCATTAAAACACAATAATGAAACTCTATAATCTACAACGCAGTGACATTTACTGTAACTAGCAGGCGTTTGTAAAGGTTAATCTCTCATTCATGATATAGTTCATAAAGACTGCATGACAAAGGCTTGTGAGGAACGAGAAGGTTTCATCCGTTTCATAAAGAGTGAAATGCATTAACAGGGACATTTGCATGTCAGGAGATTTAAACAGGCATGAGAAGAACTAGCATGAAGTCTTTGTTTCACACAGGTAGATAACTCTCCTTTCAAATGTCACGGAAAACGCTTCCGTGTCAAATCATGACTGTCGTCAGACCTGGAATAATACAGTGAGATCTTAATAAAAATTAGCAATGATTTACAGACGGTCCAGATGGGATTATGAACGCTGTATGATGCCTGTATTTACTCAGACTCATGTGTTCCATAAAGCTTGTTTATGAATAAAACATTTTAAAAGATAATTTCGACTTTATATCACGCAATTATGACTTTATATCACGCAATTATGACTTTATAACACAATTTATATCATGCAATTATGACTTTATAACACACAATTTCGACTTTATATTATGCAATTCTGGCTTTATAACACAATTTCGACTTTATAACACAATTTTGACTTTATATCACGCAATTATGGCTTTATAACACAATTGTGACTTTATATCACGCAATTTTGACTTTATAACACAATTTTGACTTTATATCACGCAATTATGGCTTTATAACACAATTGTGACTTTATATCACGCAATTATGGCTTTATAACACAATTGTGACTTTATATCACGCAATTCTGACTTTATATCACGCAATTGACTTTATAACACAATTTTGACTTTATATCACGCAATTCTGACTTTATAACACAATTTTGACTTTATATCACGCAATTGTGACTTTATATTATGCAATTCTGGCTTTATAACACAATTGTGGCTTTATAACACAATTGTGACTTTATATCACGCAGTTCTGACTTTATAACACAATTTCGACTTTATAACACAATTTTGACTTTATATCACGCAATTGTGACTTTATATCACGCAATTCTGACTTTATAACACAATTTTGACTTTATATCACGCAATTCTGACTTTATAACACAATTTTGACTTTATATCACGCAATTTTGACTTTATATCACGCAATTGTGACTTTATATCACGCAATTATGGCTTTATAACACAATTGTGACTTTATATCACGCAATTGTGACTTTATATCACGCACTTATGGCTTTATAACACAATTCTGACTTTATAACACAATTTTGACTTTATATCACGCAATTCTGACTTTATAACACAATTTTGACTTTATATCACGCAATTTTGACTTTATATCACGCAATTGTGACTTTATATCACGCAATTATGGCTTTATAACACAATTGTGACTTTATATCACGCAATTCTGACTTTATAACACAATTTTGACTTTATATCACGCAATTTTGACTTTATATCACGCAATTGTGACTTTATATCACGCAATTATGGCTTTATAACACAATTGTGACTTTATATCACGCAATTCTGACTTTATATCACGCACTTTTGACTTTATAACACACAATTGCGACTTTATATCACACAATTATGACTTTATAACATGCAATTACCTTTTTAATTTTTTATTCTGTGGCGGAAACAAGCTTCCATAATTCCAAACCCATATGATGTTACATTTTCATGATGTTACAGGAGAATTTAAAAGATTATATATTTATACACGTATATAAATGTGTGTGTGAGAGCGTCTGTCATCTGCTTTAAATCTTAACAAGATAAGATGCTCACTGCACATCAAACAACTTACACGCATATATTTGTGTCTTTTATGGACGACTGTGTTCGAGTCATGCTGAATAAACCTGAGCCGTACAACAGTGCCTTCATACCTTCCCATGATGCCGAGTTGTGTTGTAAGATTCCAGATCATTCCTGACAGCTGCCATCAAACACGGAGAAGAGGAGCTTCATGTGGGATTCAGCATGTGACGTTCAGCTTATTTCAGCAGGAGTGACTTCTTGACTTCTGCTCGACTCCGTGCCGATACTGGATAAGAGTAAATCAATGGTTTAATAGACTGCCGACAAGTTTTATTCTTCCTTTCCTCAAGCTGTGTAATGGCTGTTATTAAAGCCATTGACCCATGACAGCAACACATGAGATCAGCTCTACTATAAACTATGATGGCTTTCCACAGAAAAACACCAGAAGGATAAATATCACTATTGATATTTTCTGTGTAAAAAGGGTTGCTACATCAAATACAAAAATAATGTTCTTCCTCAGTGTTTCTGTCTCGTTTTCCAGCACAAATATCTAAACACTCTTACCCAAAAATGACACACAAAAAAAATGTTTATTCTATTTCAATGAAATGGACTATATTTTAAGTTTGATAAGGTTTTTTATTTAATATTTTGTATTTTTAGGTGATTTTATGGTACTAAATTAGATTTATGCTGTATTTATAATCCATTTATTCACTTTCTGAGCATAGACCTGAAAATTAAATTTCCAAGTTAAACTGTGGTAAATCTTGAATGCTTTAGATCACAGACTGAAGTTTGATCTCTTTTCAAAGACGACACTTGGCAGATTATTGCTGAAGTGAAAAAAGTTTAAAGAGTGAACTTTAAAAAAAGTTACTGTTTTATTGTTATGAAGAATGCACAAAAATACAATTTAAATGTTTATATGAAATATATATTTTCAAAAACACGTTTTTCTCTAAAAGTGCAAGAAAATCAAAGCCATAAATCTAAACAAGTTGTGTTCCAAATTTGAGTTTGATATCTCAAAAACTGATCTTTCAGTGAGATGTTGCTCGGCTGCAGTACCAAACGCTTCCACTAGAGGAAATTCGTCTCCATTCATTTCCAATGCACAAGTGTGACTATTTTTTCAGTCAAGTCAAGTCAGCTTTATTTCTATAGCGCTTTTTACAATACTGAGTGTTTCAAAGCAGCTTTACAGAGATAACAGGAAAATAATGTTTCGGCTGCACAGCAGATCTAGAAGAAAAGTAAGTATAAAGACCGTTTAACGTTTTTGAATCATGTCCATGATTTTTTTTTTTTTCACATAGCAAGTGGCAGAAACTTTACGAAGTTTAGAACCTTTCCGATCATTTTTTTAAACTTAAAAAAAAAAAAAGACCAGAGCAGAGCAGAAGGTTTAAATCAAGATACATTTACTGGCGAAGCAAAATGAAGTCTTGTTTTCTGAACAAAAAATAATGAAAATTAAGTTAACAAGAAAAATAAATCTGACTATTGAGCCAGAAAAATAAACCTAATTTAAAGGGAAAACAAGATTATTTTTTCTGACCCCATTGGCAGATATTTGTTCTTGTTTTAAACACAAACCTTTTTCAACACTTCAGTAATTTTGCTTCTCCAGTAAATGCATCTTGATTTAATAATGTTTAGATATTCCGCTGGAAAATAAGACAGAAACACTGAGGAAGAACATCATTTTCTGCAGTGTAGGCAAAAAAACAACACACATGGTTGCATTGCAAACACATGGAAACGCATGTGATGCTTTCAAATCGCAGGACTCAAGAGGCGCTAGAGCTTCCTACAAATGTCTTATTATTCAGGTATCCACATATGATAATGTCAAATATCCAACTTTAATTAACTTTATTCAACTGAGCTGAATGAGAAAACCACCATAGAGGATTGAGTCTGTGTGGCGAAGCTGCAAAACAGGCTTTGTTAGCAGTGACAGTTTCATTAAGATCTCTTGATTGGGTCTTGCATGAATGTAATGAGAGAGAAAGATTGAATACTGCAAATTACAAAGAAAATTAATACTATGATAAAAAAATAAAATAAAATAAAAGATGTTCTTCCTCAGTGTTTCTGTCTTGTTTTCCAGCACAAATATCTAAATATTCTTAAATCAGGATACATTTACTGGAGAAGCAAAAATGACTGAAGATATTAAAGTCCCCCTGTAGTCAATCATTTTATCTCTTAAACTCATGTAAACTCATGTCTGATCACCAAAATTACATATTTAAATGTTTTTTCCTTGAAAAAAATGTCTTCATGTCTTAAAATATCTTGAATGTAACTCGACACCCTTGCCTCATTTAGTATGCGCGGTTCTATGAATATGCAAATGAGCCCCGCCTCCACTCACTCACTCAGCTCAGAGATCCACTGGTTGACGATCACACGTTGATCTGATTGGTTACAAGGTAGTTTGTGACGTCAGAAACACCAGCGATTTCAAAGCGTGTTTTTGAGACTGTCTTTGGTTCACTGCAGTTTTAAGGAGAAAATACTCAGCAATGGAGTCGACTTATGAATTTACACATGCTTTGTCTTAAAGCATATTAAAAACACCACATATAAACAACAAATAAAAATCTTATGAAAATCTTGTTTTATGAAAAATCTTGTTTAATCTTGTTTTATGAAAAATATCAAAATTAACAAGAAAAAAATGCCAATGGAGTCTAAGTGAGCCCATTGGTTAAGCATTAACTCACTTCATTTTGATACATTTTTCAAAAAAAAAAACTTTTTTTGTTCATTTTGCTTCTTCTCCAGTAAATGTATCTTGATTTAAGAATGTTTAGATATTTGTGCAGAAAACAAGACAGAAACACTGAGGAAGAAGAAAATGTTTTGCATCGTAGAAGACTCACTCGGGCTTCTTCAGAACCAGAATCATCATATTAAATCTGCGTAAAATTAGAGCATTTTTATTTTCTAAATCTTTGCTGATGTGATGGCATAAGAGTTGAGAAGCAACAATACTTCGGCATGGGAACTTTCTTAGATATATGCACCCTTTGCCTTTTCATAAATCATTCACAGTTGAGGGTCTGACAAGCTGAAAGACAGCAGGAATCTGTATTCTGCTCTTGAATCTGAATACCTGATCAGGCTGTGGCTTGTGGGATTTGTATACGTTTCTCCAGGAGGATTCGCTACACAGGTCATGAAATGGGCGGATTGGTCATGAACATGTTCAGATCATCAATCAAAAACGTCTTTCAGAACGTGGCAGACGAAGTGATGCCGAACAGACGGCCTGGATCCCGGATGGAAAATGAAATAAAAGACGACAGCAAAAACAACCGGAAAGATTCATTTCCATTTCAAAGGATGAATGCTGGTGGATTTGGATGCGATGGCGTCTCAGACTCCGGCGTTGTTGTGTAGAAGTCCGAACACACTGAATAAGTTCAGCGCTCTTGAACAGGCTGCGATTGAAATATCAGATATGAGAACCAGGACTCTGATGAAGATGTAACTTTACATCGAAACGTTAGTCATTTATTGTTATGCACCTTAAATAAATATTTTAATTAGTAGACATCTGTGCTGCACCGGCGATTCCTTTTGTCTGGTTTGTTTTGTCCTGCCCTGGTTGCACCGGATTGTTTGTGGATTACAGAAGCGCAGAGAACCTTCTTTTCAATCAGATATGAGAACTTGCTTTTGTCTGTTTCTGAGGAGAATCTCACTTGTTAGTTAAAGCTACCAGAATAATGATGGAAACTGAAAATAATGAACTGAAAGAAGTTATACATTCATTTTGAAAAATACACGTTCTTGTCTTAGGACAACTTTGATTAACTTTTGTGATCCAATTCTAATGTTGACTGTATTTTGAAGGTTGAACTGCTTTTATCTCACTTACTGGTATTTTTTACATGGCTGTAAAATTCGAATAACGCGTGAAATGAATTCGAAGAAGAGCACGCCAAAATGAACATGAGGCTATATCTGTGCAACACTTTAGTGTATTCTAACCAAACTTGGTGTGTGTTACGACAACCATGACATGAGGCTACCTGCGTAGTTTCGGCGCAGTGCCACCTAGTGGTCAGGAGAAATTGACTTTTTTGCTCATAACTTCTGAATGCTTTTGCCAAAAATCACAAAACTGGTCTCTTTAGATTCTTGCCGAGTTTTCCCATATCGGTCATTTTGGGCATCGAACACTTTGAATTTTGTCGTTAAATGCTATATTTTACGAATGCATTGGTGTATCATTACGAAACTCAGTATGTGTCATCGGCACCATGCAGTGAAAAGTTTTGGTTAATGAAACTGGTCTTAATAGATTGCTTGGGTCATGCCGAGATAGCGGGTCGAACTTGCTGTCCGCCATCCCAGATATTAAATAAGATTATGAAGTCACCTGTGAACAGAGATACCATATTTAAATGAGATCTTTCTATCGAAAGTAAAAACGAAAGTAATGCAAAATTGTTTGCCTTTTTTTTCTTTTTTGTATTATCTGTTTAAATGTCAATACTCTATGTCCCTCTTACCAAGTCAGTTGTTCTACTCAGTGTTAATTTCAAATGTCAGTAGGATTTATGTTAATGGAATGCATGTTAATTGTTGTTACTTGCAAAATATTAATAAAAATAAATAAATAAATAAGAAGAACTCCTGACGGCCAAACTGGAAAAATAGAGTGTATTAACTCAAGAGTTCAGAGTGACTGTCTCTGTGATTTTTCAGCCATTTTGCAATCTCAAATCATCTTGTTATTAAAGCACAATAGAAACATGTCAAACATGGATTTGTGTACTTGGATAAAGCTATGGTTTATGAGAGCATGTGAACTGCTGAGTTACACGTTTCTGACAGCAGTGTCATGCGGTCGCGAGCAACTGAACACGGAAGTGTCTTTCACGTGTTCTAATGTAACGGTTGTCATGGCAACCCGCCACTTTCCTTCATTAGTCTTAGACAGATAATTAGGTTTCTGAAAGCCGTGGTATTTATCTGAGGACAAAGTGAGGCTGACAGTTGTTTATCCCTCTATCACACAAAAGAAGAGAAGCCGTGAAAACACCTGAAGACCACTGGCAGAAAGAGAGACTGTTTGCAAATAAATCACACTGAAATGAGCATTTTTGTCACGTTCACATCCTTAAAACAAGCTTTACAAAGTAAATAAAGTCTACTTCGAAGTCAAATTTATGTATTTTTCATAATTCAAAGCTGATTTGCAGAAATTCATGATGTTCTAGTCAAAGAGACTGAAACAAATAATTTCAAATCATAAAGTTGGGCTACAAATAATCCATATCCGTCAGTTTGACTGCATGAATGAGCTTTAAAATGTCCTCCATGTTCTCATGTCCAGACTTGAAGACAATAATATAACTCTAGTGGCAACATCTCTTTCTTTTCCTCCTGATTATTTTCACTTTTCCTCTTTATCCCGATGAAAACTCCTGTATGAAGAATGACATCATGTACTGCTCATCGGTGGTCTGCTCTCCCGATTTAATTTGCGATATATCCCATGAATAATTCACTGGAATGCACTGGGAATCTCTCGTTTTTCTCCCTAAATCCTCACGTCTCTTTCCAGGTTTGTTTTCACACGGATGCTTAAAAATTATTATCTCCCTTTTCACTTCTAATCTGTAACAATGACGGAAATCACTTTAAAATCACTCAATGTTCCGGTTATTGAACATTTTTGATTAAGGCAACGTGTTACATAATACAGACAGTAATATTTAACATGTCCGTAATATAGCTGTGGAAATAATCAGGGTTTTTTCATGGTCTGTGGTGGTAAATTGTTAATGCTTTTACACTTTTAAATGTATTTTTAATGTTCGATTTAGGGGTGCACGATATGAAAATTTTGGCCAATACCGATAACCCTTTATATTCGAAAGCCGATAACCGATATATTGGCCAATAAATCCAAATCCAAATTTGTATATAATTTTTGAGAGCCTGATTACAAAAACAAAAGTCTCATCATGTCCCAATCACACAATTATAATGATGTTCTCATTATATTTTTATGTAGCCAATATGACAGACTTGTTGCACTGAACCGTATTTTCCTTTTTAAAGTGACAACAATCATATTTCAAGCAATTCAAACCCATCATGTTGATCAGTGCGCATCTGAAGCGTCTCATCTGAAGGAAATAATACATTATTTATCAGCTTTAATATATCGGCCAAATTTTCTTATCGGGCCGATAACGATAACATTAAGAATAAACATATATCGGCCGATACCGATATAGTGGCTGATATATAAAGCACATGCAGGACACGCACGAGAATGTTGAATCTGGAATCATTAAATACCTTGTGCACAATATCACGTTAACATTGGCATGATTACATCTACAGTCTCCACATCCAGGTCTAATCTACTGTAAGTCTAGGATGTATTGTAAGAGTTCTATTGAACTCTATTGAACTCCGCTCTATTGAAACGCTCTACACATCAGTGTTTGTAGGAGGTCAAACCTTTATTTATTAAAAGCACAGACAGACTCATATACAGGCTTTTGTAACCTTACACAATGATATCTGTGCTTCAGCAAGCATCTTCACTGTTCATAACTAGACTGGCAACCCTGATAATAGCAGCATAACTGAACTAATCCTAAAGCAGCAGCCTCTTTCTTCAAGACGTTTTACAGTCACTGTTCGCTTCAGACATCTGTGCTCATCTGTACACTGCAAATGAGGCGGGGAGACTTTTAAAGCAGCCTTTACACTGCAAACATAAATCTACACCGACTTTTTAACACCACATGTCCTCCAGATAAGCAGTGTACAACATAGTTTTTGAAGTTCTTAAAAAAAAAAAAAAAGATTATTGATTATTTTGATTAAGGTTTAAATAAATAAATATATATATATATATATATATATATATATATATATATATATATATATATATATATATATATATATATACGCACACTGAATTGGACATGAAAATATGAAGAATTTATATACACATTATATAAAATATTTCTACTCTCTCTCTCTCTCCATATATATATATAGAGAGAGAGAGAGAGAGAGAGAGAAGAAAAATATATGTTTTAATACATAAATGTTTTATTAATTTATTTATAGCTATATATATATATATATATATATATATATATATATAGTAGAAAATATATATGTATATATTGTGTATATATTTGTATATATATATATATATATAGTAGAATAAAAAAATGTGTATACATGACATGTATATATATTTTATTAAAAAAAATATTTTATATTAAAAATATTAGCAGAATTTCTTTTAAATATGTATGTGTATATATAGTAGAAAAATATTTTATAATATAAAATAATAAAACATTTATTTTTCCACTATATATATATATATCACACTATTTAAATCAATCTTCTTTAAAATTGTACATTTAATTCAATGTTTTACTTTTCTTTTTAATTGAAATGAAATTTACTAGCAATTTTAGAGTGAAAAATGTTTCAAAGTAAATCCTACACCAATTTCTTTTTTTCTGTGTAGCACAAAACTAGATCAATAAAGTAATGTGTTCACATTGGATGCAGATTCAGCATTTATATTTTTGCGCGTTACATAGGCTAATTTGTTTTAATTTATTATTTTTGCATAGACTACGATGTTCTACCATGTAAAGAGCATTAAATATCAGACACAGCTGTTTGATTCAGACCCAGGGACACTAAACTGATTTTACACGCACAAACGCTTCAGGAGAACATCATGCTTTGGAGGCCAGTTTCATTTGCTTGAGCTTTGTTATAGGAAATGAGAAGACATGATGTAATTGGAGAATCCAAAATCCAGAGATTAAGAAAACAACCTCCTGCTCCAAAATACGGGAAGTCATATTGGAGTCAGGTGACAGTAATATCTCTGCTATGAGTCAATGCGGAACTTCAGAATTCTTCAGACTTCTCTTGGGAACGGTTTGTTCTCCTAGTTGAGTTGAAAGACGCACTGCAAAAAATGCTTTACTTACTTAGTATTTTTGTCTTGTTTCCAGTCCAAATATCAAAAAATTATTAAATCAAGAACCATTTACTAGATGAGTAAAATGACATAAGATATTATGTCTTGTTTTCCAGGGGAATAAATCAGAATTAAGTGAGTTTTTGCCTAAAACAAGCTCAATTATCTGCCAATGGGGTCAGAGAAATAATCCTGTTTCTGTTTGAATTAAGATTATATTTCTCATAATATCTTATGTCATTTTACTCATCTAGTAAATGCTTTGGTATTTGGACTGGAAACAAGACAAAATACTAAGTAAGAAAAGCATTTTTGCAGAAAGTCATTGAGCACCAGTTGCTTAAAGAGAAGGTGTTGTTTTCTCTTTCTCTAATATGTCTTCATTTTGA